>NC_134406.1:183783408-184085539 GCF_038048845.1 Mixophyes fleayi | reverse complement strand
TGCATCGCTGGTTACATATGGAGATGCCACTTCAAGCATCCAAATTTACTATTGTTAATGTTTAATAATTAAGTCTATACATAGGTGAGAAAACAAATAAATTAAAAAGGTGCTGACAAAATGTTAGCCGTTTAGTACAAAACCGCTTTATCATATATATCATTTAAAAACAAAAGTGATGACTGAAGTTGGCTGTCTCAAAATGTAAATAGAATCCTGGATATTGGACATTAACTGGAGACACAGAAACCACAAGGAGGAGAATGTAAGAACATTCTTTACAGGGATAATAAAATCTATGCAGGAGGCATGATATCTAGTATAAACCACATGCAAAATTACATATTTTTGTTGTGCAGAACATTTTCTGTGTGAACAAAAAAAAATGGTTTTCTCAGTTTTGTTGTTAATGTTTTCCCTTCAGAGGCAAAATCTACCTTTTCAGTAGCCAGTAGAAGATTATAAGAAAAGAAAAACAAATTAGGGTCCACAGCAGAATCCAGCGCCTTTCCACAGATAATTCTGCCTGAGCGTCAAGTCAATGGAGCAGACTGCTCTCACAGACATAACTCATGAGCGCTGTAATACACTGGTGTGTCAACTGCTATTAAAGACAAATGCTCTCTCAGCACATAACAATATCCTGTTTTCAAATTGAATAATTAGCATTGCTCAGACTATGAAGTGAGGAATAATTATAAACATCCAGTAATGAAGTTTTACTCCATTAGGTATTTCCATGCATTTGCTTTATATCAGTACACACACAGAATGCTGCACAGAGAGGATGTGCCAAGCACTGAAACCCGAAAAGCATTATATTCTATGCATTTTATTGTAATACAATGAGAGAGGATTCTTCATATGCTGTAAAAGGTTCTATCCGCAGACAATGAAGGCAAGTCTGTGGCAAATTGCATTGTCAATTAGGCGATTATTGAAGGATCCTGTATGACAAGTCAGGTTATTTGCAACATACAATACCATGCAATATTTCCAACATGAACAATTCCTCAATTGTGCACGCAACACTTATTTGTAAGGTATGAACGGCACTCATGCACAAAAAGCAATTTATTACAAGCACAAAATGTGTCCTTGTGTATGTATATATAAATCTAATAAATCCAAGTAGCAGGAGAATTACAGTGGGTAATAGACCCCGACTTATTGAAAATGTTACCCATAGCCTACACCAAGTAGGCGGGGTTGTGATTACCCACTATGTGTTCCAGGACTTTGCATAGGCCCAGTAGAGCCTGATGGCTACGTCAATAACCTGAGTATCATGCATAGCACTTGGGAAAAAATGGAGGTCTGGGTGAAGGCCCATGATGTATGTACAGCCCAGGGTTTCAGATATTCTTATTCCACCACAGCCACTATAATATAAGGTAGATGCTTCACTGGCAATACTTTTCAAATACAGCATATACAAAATAAACCATGAGCAGGGTTATGTGCAGTGTCGCCCTGGTACCTGTTACTTTCTATGTGAAGTTCCATCCAATCAGGACACTGTAGAAGTTCCTCTGACATCCTGACGCTCAGCTCTCGTGACGGAGGCTGTGTCACTCAAAGTAATCTAAGCATCTGATAATTGCCAGTAGGACGTCAGGAGAGAGTCACTAAGCAAATTGTGGGTTGCAGCATTTTCAATAAAATGTGATGGGGGGGCGGGGGTGGGGTCAATTTTATGTAATCAGAACTTGAAGCCAGTATTACACAACCTGTTGGCCTTGTTGGGGAATTACAAGCCCCAGAATGTCTGGAAACAGATGAACCCTGTAGGATGGTGGTGGGAGGGAAGCTCTCTTAGGAATATTAAGGTCAACAAGGGTATATAAACATATATGGTCTGGTGGAAAGATGCAGAGGAATGCCATGAGTGGGTGCCATGGGCAACAAATGCAGATGTCTCTGGTGTCTGAGATAAAGAAAATGAGGGTGATTTTAGGGGAGGGGTGTTGGAAGCGGCCTAGCACTACGGAGCATTGGACATGTCACTGGTCCTTCACTAACTTTGTTACTAGAAAGTTTTAACATGTGAGAAACAAATGCAGCAACCAGAAGCTGAACATGAAACAGACAAGTACTGTGTAGTCACAAAGGTATTATGCCACCAATGGCATCTCCATGAGCAAAGAGAGGAGAGGAAACATATCTTATAGAGAGAGGGCTGAGAAAGTAGCACAACCCTTATCTGAACATTAGAAAAGTAAAATAAGCGTTATCAACATGTCTTTCATTACATTACCAATATTATTGAGGAGGACTGACCTAAATTCACAATTCTAAGTCATTAACAAGGCCACGAAAGGCTAATGCTTGAAAAGGAGTTCAGTAGTTTAAAGGTCATCTCTACATAGGTCGCAAAAATCCAACCAACAAAGTAAAATAAGGAAAAATTTAAATAGACTAAAAAAAAAAACAACACTCCTTAAAATGGAAAATGAACTTCTGGAAGCTGGTGCACAGGTAGCTTATACAAAAAAAAAAGGTACTATAACCAATAGCACTCAGTCTGTAATTTTTCTCACACAATGCAGTGAATGTTTCCATGGATTACAGCAGCTTTTTAGCATAGTTACATGAACACCAGTTTTCCAAACAGTTGCCAGTATGTTTAATATAGTAATTACTATAATATATATATTTCTTTTTGTTAATAAACATTTTTAGTAGCTTTTGCACAAAGAAAACAATAAATAAAACAAGGGTATAATTACTATTTTTTTTTGAGATAGAAAAAAACGTTTTTTTGCAGAAAAAAAAAAGTGCACAAAAGTGTCATGCATCTTACTGTACAAGGCAGCATACCAAAAAATGACTACGTCCAACCCTACAAGCTACTCTCTCGGAACTGCACTATTCCTTTAAGACACAAGGTGGTATCTAATAGAATGCTCTCTTGTACATACAGCTGAGCAAGGTAAAGTGAAATATCAGCCACAGACGTCAATGTGTCCCTAGTAACGAAGCTCTGTGAAAACGGTACCTGCTTGGCTATAACCAGACTAATCATTTTTAACAAACTTTAAACTAATGGAAGTACCATTATCATTTTATACAGCCTGAATTTGAAAATGAGCACATTTATTGCTGTGCTGTAACCTAAAAATGACACTCAGCAACTGACTGTTTACTGTATGTTGTCACACTATTTTTGCAGTGCTACCTATGTACCAGTTTTAATATAAATTGCCCACTGTTTTCAAATATGTAATGCTTAAGTATAACACATTTTTCTGCTTTTCTGTGTTAGTGGTATTGATGATACATTTACATGTTTTTTTTTTAAAGAAACTATGGACAAATTTTTCAAAAACCTGTTATTGAAGCAATTTTATCATAGAAATCTTGCCAAAGTAGCGGAGAGATACTCAGTTGCCTCTACGATACGGACCCTGTCTTAGGGGGTTACTGCCGGGTCAGTCTAAGGGGTTATGCTAGGCGTTCACGCATGCGTAGTGGGCTTTTGACCCCATGATAAATATGCCCCAAAGTCTTAGAGGACTTACAGACATATAGTAAAATGTGGTATTAATAAAAATGGTAACTGGCCAAATAACTGAAAACACTAATTAATATTGAAAGAGACCAGATCACCTAGTTTTCTATGACACACATCACTGAGTTTAGATTCCAGGGTCCTGTGGTATCTTAAGGCATTAATCTTGGTTAGACATAGATTCCTTTAAGTCGAGCTCAAAGAATTCTATTTAAAATAATTGTGGTTATGAAGAAAAATGTCAAAGTTCAAATCCACTTTCTCATACTCACAGAACTATGCTCAGCAAAAGTCTTTAAGTTAACCTACTAAACAACATTCTTATTCATCTTTCAATGCATAACAACCAAAACACATAAAAGCTATTAGACATTGATATTATACACTAAAACAGCTTTGTCTCTATGACAAAGACAGCCGTAGGGATACAATGTCACTGAATTCAACCTAAGTGTGACAATGTGTGTTCCAAGTACTAAGCTCCCAAAGCTTACAGCATATAACATCGCATCATGGCGAGAGGAGAGATTGAAATGATTAACCCCTAATAGTTCATTTTCTTTATGGGCTGTTACTTCAGTTACCAGTGAAAAAAGGTAATGATGACAAGTTATGTAGAATCTATAAACCTCCATTATCCCTTCTGTATTTTCTCTCAGTCATCATTTATCAGTGGTAATAATTCATAAAGATTACATTGGGACACATACAGAATGGAACATTAAACATGAAACGGTGTGCTCATAAGGGCTGATAAAACTCATTGGAGAGTTTTATTTAATCAAACAAAAAGTTAGTGGAGATTTACCCAAATGTGTGCATTTGTGGGCGGAGTTTGGATGGAACAGGGGTAGGGCTTATTTTGTCCAGATTGGAATGGGTCTGCGACATCATAGCCCAACATCGCTTGACATTGAGGAGCAGCGTAACATAAGAAGAGCAATAGGTAAACAAATTCTGGCCTATGATAAGAAATATGTGGAAAAGACAGAATCCGTGTTTGACACTGGTAATGCAAAATCTGGGTTGAAGGGAAAATGCAATTTCAGTGTGACTCATAGGCTGGGAACGCTCTGTGCTGATGTAAAAAGTGGTGAACTAGACTAAAGACTTGGTGAACGTGGTTTTTACTCTTCCACACTGATCATCACATCTTATTCTGACTAATAGTGTTCATGAGCAGCATGTCAGACTATGTTAAATAATGAGATATACAAAATCAGAGAAGTTGCCAAAAGGATTATACATTTTCCCCTCCAATTCATCTTCAAGGCACATCAAGGTGTGCACCGAAGATGTCTGATACAAGGTAAAAAGAAATGTCAAAACTTCGGCTGACATATAGTTGGACTGACAGCAGTTAAAACTATGATACAGGAAAGGAAAACACGTTGGCACCCTTCAGTCAACTTGTTACAACATTTTCACAGCTGTAACACTTGAAAAACAAAGGCTTTAGATCTCTGGAGCTTGCGTGGATATGAGATGCACATCATGGGTGAGGCTTCCAAAATATAAATATTTAAATATAAGAAGAGGTGCATTAAGGGATTGCTCATAAACTCATCATGTAAGCACAATTCCTGCTAGGTCAGGACGCATATTTCTATTTATTTGTTCAGCAACTAAAAGAAGGGCTGTGAAATAAGTTTTTGGCAAGAGTGTGTATTCTTCACTCTGATAGAGCGCTGAGAGGAACAGATGGCTTTTTATTCTCTACCAGGGCACCGTTAAACATTTGGTAGCAGCAGTTGCAACAGTGAGATAATATCAGGAAACTACACACGTGATTAACAGCAAAAACATCTGCATGCACTGTGTGTTTCTGCACACAACATTACCTAATACAAGTACCTGTTCAAGGTGAATTTTACGGAGTGACACAGCTATTGCTGTACATCACACAAATCCAGTTTTGCAGAGGTGAGAAGTTCTGTAACCTTCAGGAGCATTTTTGCTTGGTCATTCTGCACTATATGTAAATTTGCCTTTTGCAGAATGAAAAGAGCTGGGACATTTTCATGTGTGGAGAGGTTGGGGTAGGACCAGGAACACTTTAGGCTAAAATAGTTCATTTTATGCAAAACATATATTTTAGATTTAATGGTCCATAAAATTGGGTTGTATTGTGCATTGAAAACATATTTGTCACTAAATAAGAAATGATGTATAGCGTTAATGGCATTGACAATTCATATCAGATATTTTTAGCAGCATTCAGCACTGAGTGACAGGAAGACAGAGCATTCCCATCACTGCAATGTGTCACTAGGGGAGTGCTTCACGCCGATGGGCTAGTTAACTAGAAGAGCATAGAATTCCAAAAAGCCAATAACCTTACTAAAGTTTGCTATAAAATATGGATTTATATGTTCAAATCAATGATGGGTTGTATTATCTTGCAGTATAAACAAAGATAACTGCACTGCAACTTTTGACACTGCAGAAGTACCATATCTGTGTGCGGTATTGGTGACATGCTGTATACGTTACATCATCATTTGTGTCACAGTATTGGAACTATTTAAAATAATTAATATTGCAAACAGAACTTTTTTTTGCAAATGTCAAAACAAAAATATGCATCTAAAAAGATTAGGTTTATACAAACAAATTTACTTGGATTGATAATGTTGATTTTTTTTCCATATTGGCACAATCCCTTAAATAAAATGTCCTCCCGGGTCCAGGTTATGTATTAAGCCACTGATACAAGAGCATTTTCTAACAGAGTGACCGGGGACATTCAGTTTCACCGTGGCCGTTAGAGTAACTGGAGGTCACTGTAGGCTTCATCATTATTCAACTAGCAATAAATGCACTAAATGGAACAAAATCCCTAAGTTAAGCTCACTCCCCCACACCCGCAATATTTGGGAGACTCCCATTTTTGGGACATTTTTCTCGGTACTGCGTCATTTAGGCCCACATCCTGCCCACAATACTAGGAAGTGGGCGGGAGAAGGGCCTCAACAGCGCGATTCACTGCAAATCGTGTAATTCTGGACTACTTGGGGCACAAGGACGCAAATGAGTCATTTCAATGCAAGGGGCGGAACCAAAGTGACATGATTTGCACGTCACCCTTGATCTCCCGTCCGAGATCACCTGGAGGAGAGAATTCAAAAGTAGGCAAGTATGGCACACATACCCTACTAAACCGCAAGTGCATATAGTGACACTGAAAACAATGGGTCCTATTTTTTGACCCATTTACAAGTGTTGCACTAGCATTTAAGCCACTAGTAAAACACAAGTTAACACCAGTGGGATCAAGGCCTTAAGATTTACCAAGGGAAAAGCAATATTATGACATCAATGCTTAAAGTATGAGCGTTAAAAGTGTTATTAAGGGGTCTATTTACTATGAGTAGCCAAAAATCTGAAGAAAACAGCTGTTTCTTCCAGATAATGGCCATCACAGCTCTTCTTTTACTTCATCAAGGGGTTAAAGTTGCATTAGCCTGTTTAACGTTGGTCAATTCTGTACTCGTAGACCTCTAAAAGGACTGCGATGTGACCCAATTTAACAAGCGGTGAAAAGTTTCACCGCTAGGCCTAACCTTTTAAATGTGGTCCATAGGAGAAGTACCTCTACGTCCAATGCAGTGGTCCCATCGTAATGCATATGCGCAAACTTAGCCGGATATGCACAGTAGCCACTCGGGCAGATCTTTCAGCCGTCTTCAGCGTTATGCTGCCGGTGAAGGAGGTTTTAGTTAGTTTAGGACGGGGAGGGGCTCGCAAATAAGCCCTGGCTTCATAAATATCAGCGGTTACAAAATGATTCTCACTGCCGCCCACTACACACCAACTATAAATAGACCCCTAAGACAGTATATAAAACTAAAAAGTTTTCTGCTCATTATAGGCACAGTCGTAACACAGTGGGGTGGAGACAAGTCGCAGATGGCAACAGAAAAGCAAATTAACACTTCCTACATATAGAGCCATCCCTTGGTACCCCATCAATGTTACCTAACTACATCACAATGGTATACATCTCCCAATATTTCAACTGCTTAAAGAAGGACATTTAAAATTGATATAAACCAGTGTACTTTTCATTATATTAATGTGACCAAAGTGTGTCATGTGCCAAATCGTAAACACACACACAAAATAAAACACAAGACAGGCTATTATGGCGTAGTCAGTTGATGGGGTTTTACACTGGACACACAAGACAAACAATATGTTAGGAAAGGAGGATCTATGAAAGAAAAACGCCACCATATGTCTGATGCATACAGGCCATGTTTCTACAATCAACAGAAGATTTGGAATTGTATGTACAGAAGCCCCCAGAGTGCAGTGTCAGTACAACGTGCAGTGTCAGTACAACATGCAGCTTCAAGGACCAAGGCGACAGCATTGGGACCATTTGGAATGTAATATTGATCACATTATTGCAGATCTAGTAAAATCACAGAGTGGATGTGTTTTGACTCAAGCAATAAGACGACAGTCAATAAAACTATTACAGTTTGCTTAAATGTAAACCAAAAAATGTATTAACAATTTGAGAGAAAACAAAAAGTATTTGCATAAAAAATGTAGAAGAAAAAATGGCAACATATTTCATGGCATTGTATAAACATGAGGCCTATTACAAAAAATAAATAAAAATATAAACCTCTTCATCTGAAAATGTTATTTTAGGGAAGAGAGGCCTCAGTAAGAATAATCTCGGGCAGAACACATTAAACGTGCAGAATTCAGAGTATTTAAAAAATAAATCTTGCACTCTCACAAAATACAAGACAGTATCAAAAAAGAGACACATTTGTGGGGCTCAACATTTAGCGTTGTGTTGTCCATTTAGATCATCAAAAAAATATTTTTGCAAAAGGCACAATTATCTGAAATAACCATTTACTTTTCAAAAAGATGCACCAAATTCAAGTCTAGCTGGCTTTATGACTAAACTCTGTTGTGACACTAAATAAGAATACATATTAAACAGTCATGCCTAGATTTTCCTAGTCCAAGATATGATTAATGCAGCCTATCAGGAGCCAGATGGTGCAGAACCAGCAGCATCAATCAAAATGAAAAGACCACTCAGTGCTATCTATAATGATGTGCTCACAGATGGAAATTTGGTTCATACAGCCTAACCCATAATGCATAGACACAGGCACGTAAACATAGCTGCCGCATCCCAAAGGACCTACATCCAATGCTCAGCTCTCGCTTTGTTAAGCAAAAAAACTGCAGAGTTTTGATTTGGGGAAAAGCTACCGAATCGAATTGGGATTAACAGATAACACACAAAAAAGTTGCACAGGACAAAATAGTTTCATGTATGTTTGCATGAGAAATGGTTGTTTGTTATTATTCATTATTTCTATAGCAACAAATATTGTGCAGGACTTTATTACAGAGATTGTTCAGCTGTCACCCTACATGTACTAGGTGGCACACATCATTAACACTCTCCAGCTAATCACTCTTAACACTCTCCAGCAATGAACCATCTTACACACAGAACATTACCAATAGCTACAATGTTTTGGGTTTTTGTCTAGTATGACTACCTAACAGACTGCAATAGATGGACACAACAATCAGCTAATTTATTGTTTATTACTAATATTATTGTTTTTGAAAGCACTAAATGGCCTTGCAGCACATACAGGGCAGTCCAAAAATGATATAGCTATAACATTTACACAAACATGGAGGCACAATATAAATGAAAACCCTGCTAAAAGAGCTTACAATCTAAAGGAAAATGTAACATATCTAAAACAGAACACATAGTAACAAATTATATTCTTACCAAAACATGGTACACAACAAAAAATTTATTTTTTCATTTCATTAAAATAATTATGGGCCCATATATTCAAAATGTATAGTCTTTAAAAATCTCCGCCGACAAAATCTTTTCTAAGCATTTTATTATCTATGAATTTTACAGGAGGTTACAAAAAATCCTTACTTTTGGCAATGACCAAAACACAGATGGGTAATGTCAGACTGCTCAGGCCTCTTATAAGTTATCACAAAATATTAGTCTGCTGATACAGTATTGTACACTAAACATTAGTCTAAGTGGCATGTGGGTGTAGGGCAGAACATCTTCAGTATGTGTAGGTGTGAGAATTAAAACGTTTGTGTCTGTACTTCTTTCAACTATTTTATAACACATACAGGCTTAGATTTGCACATTGCCTATGCTGCTTGTTAAGTTCTCTTTACATTAAACTCATACTTGCTTACTCTCCCGGAATTTCCAGGAGGCTCCCAAATTTAGGGGAGTCCTCCCGGACTCCCGGAAGAGTAGGCAACCCTCCCGGATTCTAAAAATACCAAAATTCACGGAATTAAAAAGTGTGTGCGTGTGTGGGGGGGGGGGGGGGGGGGAGCTTAATGATGACATTAAGTCCCGTCCCTGCTATTTAATGCCGTGAATTTCAGCGTTTTATAGTGGGGGCAGAGCTATGGTGACGCTAAGACCGAAATATTTTCTGTAGCGTGTACCCACCCTCAGTATTTTTTTGGGAAGCTGCATATGTATAACTGGAGACCTGTGTCTTAATCAATGCTATCTATACAGACTACATGTATTGCAAATTGCAGGTCTGGCACCTGAAATCTTTACAACAAATGCTGGGGTCATTATGCCATACTTGCCAAATCTTACGGAATTTCCAGTTGGCTCCCCAATGTCGGGGAGTCCTCCCAGACTCCAGGAAGAGTAGGAATCCTCCAGGACTGTTGGGGGGGGGGTGGGGCATAATGAAGCAAATTCACGTAATTAAGCCTTACTAGGCAATGCCGTTAATTAGGCCATTTCCTAGCAGGGGGCGGGGCCACTGACACAATGGCGTCACCACGTCCCCTAATACACTTGTCACATGACATTCCCTCAAGGTTTCAAAAGTCAGCAGGTATGTTCTATGTGTGTGTGCTAGATAACAAACAAAAAAATGTTAACCTGTCCCAAGCAATTCAGTCCAGACTTGCTATCCTATTTATATGCTGCTATCATCATCATCATCATCATTTATTTATATAGCGCCAACATATTCCGTAGCGCTTTACAATTGGGGACAAACGTAATAAACTAATAAACAAACTGGGTAAAACAGACAAAGAGGTGAGAAGGCCCTGCTCGCAAGCTTACAATCTATGGGACAATGGGAGATTGACACATGAGGTTAAGTATACATTTTGCATCTTGGCCCAGCCAGACTGCAAAGGTAGGGTGACTCATAAGCTAAATGATCCTGTCACACAACAATGTTGGTCCGGGGGTAGTTGTCTTGTGTGAAATTGTGTAACAGGCTAAAGGTAGTGAGGTTAAGATGGTGGTTGAGGAATATTATAAGCTTGTCTGAATAGGTAGGTTTTCAGAGAACGCTTGAAAGTTTGTAGAACAGAGGAGAGTCTTATTGTGCGAGGGAGAGAGTTCCATAGAGTGGGTGCAGCCCGAAAAAAGTCCTGTAACCGGGAATGGGAGGATGTAATGAGGGTGGATGAGAGACGCAGATCTTTTGCAGAACGGAGTTGCCGAGTTGGGAGATATTTTGAGACAAGAGAGGAGATGTATGTTGGTGCAGCTTTGTTGATGGCCTTGTAGGTTAGTAAAAGTATTTTATATTGGATTCGGTAGAAGACAGGCAGCCAGTGTAGAGACATACAGAGTGATTCAACAGAGGAATAGCTATTTGCAAGGAAAATCAGTCTTGCCGAAGCATGCAAAATAGATTTTAGGGGTTTGAGTCTGTTTTTGGGAAGACCAGTAAGGAGGGAATTGCAATAGTCAATGCGGGAGATGATTAGTGCATGAATTAAGGTTTTAGCAGTGTCTTGTGTGAGATATGTGCGGATTCTGGAAATGTTCTTTAGATGTATGTAACATGATTTAGATATAGAGTCAATGTGGGGAACAAAGGATAGGCGTGAATCAAGGATTACACCTAGGCAGCGAGCTTGTGGGGTGGGATTTATGGTCATGTTATCAACAGAGATAGAAATGTCAGGTATGCTCTTGTTGGCGGGTGGGAATATTATTAACTCTGTTTTAGAAAGATTAAGTTTGAGTTGACGAGAGGACATCCAAGATGAAATGGCAGAAAGACAGTCAGTTACACGGGACAACACAGATGTCGAGATATCAGGAGAGGATAGATAGATTTGGGTATCATCCGCATAGAGATGATACTGAAAGCCAAAGGAATTTATTAGATTTCCAAGAGAAGCGGTATAGATAGAGAACAGCAGAGGACCTAGCACCGAGCCTTGTGGTACTCCAACTGATAGGGGAAGCGGAGCAGATGTGGCTCCAGAGAAATTAACAGTGAAAGAGCGATTAGAGAGGTAAGATGAGAACCAGGATAGAACTGTGTCTTGAAGACCTAGGGATTGCAGCGTTTGTATGAGAAGAGAGTGGTCAACGGTGTCAAATGCAGCCGAGAGATCCAGGAGAATTAGGAGAGAGTAATGGCGTTCAGTCTTAGCAGTGATCAGATCATTAACAACCTTGGTCAGCGCAGTCTCTGTGGAGTGTTGAGAACGAAAGCCAGACTGAAGAGGATCCAACAGGTTGTTTGCGGAAAGAAAGCGTGTGAGGCGAGTGTAGGCAAGTCTCTCTAGAAGCTTGGAGGGGCAAGGGAGCTGAGAGATGGGACGGTAATTTGAGAGAGAGTTTGGGTCGGAGTTTTGTTTTTTTAGAATAGGAGTAATCACTGCATGCTTGTATAGTGATGGAAAGATGCCAGTAGAGAGTGAGAGATTACAGATTTGAGTTAGAGGTGAAATGAGCACAGAAGACAGGGATCTACCAATTTGCGAGGGAATAGGATCAAGAGGACAGGAGGTAGAGTAGGAAGATAAGAAGAGCGTAGAAATTTCCTCTTCATTTGTGGGGTCAAATGAAGAAAGGGTGTCAGAGGGTAGTGGGAAGGAAATGAGCTGATGGCTTGTTGAGGAGGAGGATACCATTTCTAGTCTGATCTTATCAATCTTGTCCTTGAAGTAGGTAGCAAGATCCTGAGCACTGATAGTAGATGGAGGGTTCGGGGTGGGAGGATTGAGAAGATGATTAAATGTATTGAAAAGGCGTTTGGGGTTAGAAGCCTGAGCATAGATAAGAGATTGAAAGTATGTTTGTTTTGCAGTGTCCAGAGCATTTCGATAGGAGTGGTAGACAGAAGTATATGTGAAGAAGTCATTAGAGCTTCGAGATTTACGCCAGTGACGTTCTGCTTTACGGGACAGTTTTTGAAGATTTTGTGTTGCTTTGGTGTGCCACGGTTGACATCGAAGTCGACGTGTAGTATGAAGTGTCGCTGGAGCCACTTGATCAAGGGCCGTTGCTAAGGTTAGGTGAAAATGAGGTACTGCCATCTCAGGGGATGAGAATGTAGAGATAGGGGAGAGAAGGTGTTGGAGAGAGGTGGAAAATTGTTGAAGATTAATAGAATTAAGATTTCTACGAGTATGAGGAGGCTTGGTAGAGTTAGACAGTAGAGAGGTTAGAGCAGTGGGGGTGAGAGTGTAGCTGATAAGGTGATGATCCGAGAGGGGGAAGGGTGCTATGATATTTACTGATTGTAATGTAATAGGCTGCTAGCTAATTTTGGTAAAGGGTCTATTTTTACAAATCATTATAACAGAGTACTTGGTCTGTACATTTAGTTTTTTTTCTTTCCATTGGTACAGTACTCTATTTGTATGGGGGGTCTTTTTATATAGTTTTTTTTTTGTTTTGATTTCTGTGGGAATAAACCTTTTGATATACTACAGTGGAATTTGTACCTGTAGTGCCCAAGTAGTGTGGTGCTAGGTAGTAGTGGTAGTAATCGTTCTAGGTAGTTTAAGCATACTTCATTTTCCCACATCCTTTTCATTTAATAGTAAATTGAGTCGGATGGGGACATCGATGACACATTTTGCTTAATTTTGGCCATAATGACACAAAATTCTGTGCCCCGCCCCTCCTGCGTATCACTTCCCCTCTGGGATCACACATGCCCCAAGACCCCCACTTGTCATAAAATACCCTCAAAGCCCCACATGCCATTCAGACCTGCCCACATGCAACTAGACCTCCACATATCTGGAACTAAAAGCCCAATTCCAGGCTTCCAGTTCCACTGTACATGCGCTGATTGATCCCAGACTGGCCGGGCGAGCGGTAAGACAGATCCCTCTTGGCACTGTCACCAGTTTCCCCTGGGACCTGAGCATTGCTCTGCTGCCTCAGGGAACTTTTAAAGGGAAGTTGGACAACAGAAAAATTTCTATCATTGCAATAAGCAGCAATAAAAAAAACTTCAATATCGCCCAATGATAATAGACAGACCCCTAGGTTTCTAAAATTAAAAACATAAAAAGATTAAAAGGGGTCTTTAAAGCTCTAAATCTTGCATAAATTGCAATTTTTGTTAGATTTAAGGCTTCTCCCCATTTATGAAGCCCTACCGGCCAGTGATAGCTTACATGTCACCATCACCTGCTCTGTGCTGCAAAACCTCCCCATGCAAAGCTTATTCAACATATATAAGTACCGCCATTGTCCTCCTATTGCTATCTCAGGATGGCAATAGCTGGCGGTTACCACCAGAAAAAATGCTCTAGTAATAAAATAAAAATATTTTTTTTCTTTTCTATTTAAGTTATTCTTTTTATCTATTTTTTTCCTTTATTTTTAATTTTTTTCCTGAATCTGGAACCTAAAGTTCATGCTTTCAGGTTCAGTATGCATGCACAGCGCAGAACTACACCAGCCTGGTCCGAGGTAGGAGTCTTCTTACCACTGCCAGCCAGTATCGCTTTTCTACATAAATTGGAAGAAAAAGAAGATTTTCTATCACTGCTGAAAGACAATCTTCATTATGGACGATTCTTCATAAATAGATCTCTAAATGTGCAGGGAACAGAACAATTTTGTTCTGTGGGACAGTAAGAAGAGAGGACAAGCACATCTCAGATATGCATTGTGTGGCAGCTAATCAGAAGCAGCTTGTGTGCTTGACTTGACATTTCAGGAGCAGCCGTATAGCACATTAGTCTGGGAAGGCTCCTTACGGATATGGTCTGCTTTATTTAGGATCGATACGGGAAATGTGAAGTGAAATTATTACCATGATTTTATTGCTTTATTGGCAGTCACTCCAGCAGGAGAAGTATATATGAGAGATCAAAGCACTTACATGCCATAAAGAGCATGGCCACTGCGGGTGTAAAACTTAGTAACAATTTATGTGTCAATGCTCAAAGAGGAAATAAAGTGGTGTTTAAGTGACTCACTTAGGATCATTAAGCTCTCTTGCTAAGAAATGCACCACAGGATACACCAGGTCCAGGTGAAGTTACATTTCTTTCTTAAGAAATGTGGAATGCAAATTGCATATCATACCACGTCAACTAAATATATATCAGCAGCCTAAAAAGTGTGAAGAAAGTAAAGTTATCATTCATATAAGAACATGGGTTTATTGTCAAACTACAGTTGTTACAGCTGATGCAACAAGATAGAAAATAAAACTGGTAGCAATAACTTAAATGACTACAAGTGTAAGCTGCTGGTAACACAGAATCTATTATATAAATACACAATCGGAGTAAGACATTTTACACGGCAGTGTATGTTGAAAAAACATATCTGTGCATAACATCTTGTGTCTATCTAACCAATGCTGAACTACAAGTGCCACCAGGCCCTTCTTGCAATAGGACAGTCCAGCAAGAGCTGGAGAGCCACATATTGCAAAGTCCAAGTAATAAGAACACATGGACTATACTTTCTAGCTTGCAAAGTTGCAAAATCACCATAAGCGCTGCCATTTTATTACAGAGTGATATTAGTTTTATAATTTCAAATGAAAAATACCTGTATTGCAGTCTTACTCCGTTTGCAGTTTCATAGAAAGTGTGATTTTGAAAGAGTTTTATTATGGGCAGGTCAGTGATGGCGTTGGCTTGATACTAAACATCGGCAAACAGTTGGTTTTAGGCTCTGTCCTGTAAAGTTGGGGAAAGGGAGATTCTTAATGGGTAAACTAGGAACCCCCCTCACGCCACCTGTCCCACTGCCAGGGACTGACACGTTTGGAGGTATGCTTCCAACTAATCAGATCCTCGGCCTCTGTTTCAAAGGTTTCCCATGAGTTTGATAGTACCAGATTGGTTAGACCTACTCCCTGCCAATAGACGGTATGTTCCACAAACATTACAATCTCCATAGTTTTCATGAATAGTTTCAGGTATTAAAGATTTGTCCCTGGAAACGTCCATGTTTTCCAGCAAGTGTAAACCTACCCACCGCTTCTTTCTAAATGCATTTTGCATGTGTTTATAACAGTGTTCCACACTGATTGGCATTTTTAATTGTGCTACGGTAGCGTGTTTCAGGGTGCTACTTGTTCCATTTTCACATTTCTGCCTGAAAATGGGACAAAAGTGACAAAAGGGACCTCAAACATAACTGGTAAATAAGTCTAACCAAGCACAGCCAAGGTTTATTCATAATTTCTGCAGTTCTCTCACACAGAAAAGTGTCACATTCAAGACAAACTGTAATGGCACTGGGAAATACTGCTGTTATTCACTTGCACTTCAAGGGCATGTTGACAATGTAAAAACTTAAAAAGTCACACTCCTTATATTGTGTATCAAAAAGACATTGTATATATTTAATATTATATAATCTTATTCTTGGGATATTGGTTTTATTATAAAGTAGATTTTTAAACATGTGCTTCTCGGCTATTATAATAATAATAAAAATGCAACTGGACAAGCACTGCAGACCACTTAAAGAGCAGGAACTAAAATAGATATTCCAATTACAGCATTCATCATGAAAATAACAACTTTTCCAGCAAATCATTTTAATTGCATTAGTTTCTTTGCCCCTTCACCAATTGCCTTTCCCTTTATTCTTCCCTAGCAGCTGGGGATAGGAGTGGACACGCTGCTATTTGTCAATTATCAGCCACACAAAAATTTCGGACAATGCAACAAACATCTTTAACAACAAAAGAGTCTGACAAGGGTGGCAGAATGAACACACCGTCCAAGAGCACAAAGGAAGGGTTATAACCTATGCAAATGAAGGTCTCCCCAACAGCCCATGAAAGATAGCCCAGTTGTATGTCAAGACAGCTGTTCTGCAGAACATACGTGTCTCTAGATGCAGTTTACTGTCTGCGCGGCCCCTCTAACATCATTATAACCCTTCTATTAGAATATAAAGACCCTGCTTGTTGCCAGTCTCTCATTCAATCTTCAATGCATGAATGATAAGGCCACAGGAGATACAATTAAGTAATCTAATCTATAGGGAGCATGGCGTTTCAGATGCCTAGTTACAATAACGTACTACTGCTGTAGTAGCTCGCAATGAATGATTATATGGATATTATCTGTAACTTTAATTTTAGACTTTTGACACCACAATAAGATTAATAGTTTTTCAAACAGAACGCTGACTTCTCCACTGAAATGTAGCACTCAATTTCCATGCATGACAGAGCAAAGGTAATTTAATTGGAAAGCGAATGAAAACATGTGCAAGGAAAGAGGAAAGCAATATAAGGTATAAACAAGGCATCTACATTGGAGAAGGAGTCTATTCTATTAGGCTGCATTTGTTTTCTCTGGAGAATGGCCAACGCAGCTCTTCTTTACATTTTCAATAGGTTAAAGAAGGAGAAATTAGAGATTTCTACTGCCATTACCTCTTTTACATTGGTCACTGCAGTCCCCATAGACCTCTAAGGGAACTATGATCTGAACCCAGCTAACAAAACCGTGAAAAGCGTTGCTTAGGAGTGGGTTTCGCCAATGATCCCTGGCATGGTAAATTCAAGCGGCAGTACATTTTGTATAGCGGCGGTGGGTAGCTATACAAAACGATGCTTAATGCCGCCCACTAGCAACCCATGTTAAATAGACCCTCAAGTTCTCAAATCTCATTTAATAGATTCAGATTTATACAAGTAAATATCCTTCCATAAAAAAAGCAAAAGAAAATCACATTCTGACACATTAGTGCAGTCTAAGAACTTAAATTGGAAGCGGAGTTGGACTGTCACTACAATACTTGCTCCCTGGCCAGCTTCCGCTACACATCATAGATTTACTCTTAAGCTCATGGCACTATGTTGAAAAGCAAAAAGCAGAAAGACAAGCAAAAAAAACAATCCAAAATATGTTATGTTACAAGACCGGTCAATAGATCGACTTTATTTTCAGCCTTTCACAACCTACATTTTTTTTTTAAATAAAAGAATAGACTAGTTACTCTGTGTCGACACCTAATCAGTTCTAAGAGTACATTCTGTAGGTATAACATTTCAAAATTATGTGATTTTTTTATTCTTACATGAGTCATTTTTTATTTAACTATTTTTTAACGTCTCAACTTTAGACTAAAGAAATCTAGCATTTTATGTTTACTAATAAAAGTCTAGCATGTTTCCCTATAGAATTAATGTTTGGAAGCTTCTTTATTTTATGTTGATAATGTGATAAAATACAGAATGAACATTTTTCTATTTGGGAGCATTATGTAGGAACTGTTTGCAGTCCACAAATGAGTGCTCTAAAGTAAACCTAAGCAAACAATATCATCATCTATTTATAATACACCAGACGGTCAGTAAAACAAATCATTTAGAAAGGACATCATACATAGAAACAGAACAAGGACATGAGAGGTTGACAGCAAACCGTTTAGTTATAATCCTCTTAAAATAGCACAATGCACCTAGGGAAAAGTAGTCTAATAATGGGTAAAGATCATAAATAGTTGTCACTGTTCAGAAAGTCACAATATTTAAAGGCAGAAAGAAGAACAGGTTCACCAATGAATGTTTAAAGGAGGCAGCCATTGTGGAATGTGCATAACATTTGGCTGTTAGGTCTCACATGTGCACATTTGTCAGCAGCACATTCAAATTACAAATCTCCTATTCCACCACATCCCAAAGGTGCTCTATTGGATTGCAGGCTGGTGTCTATGGAGGCCACTGGAGTACACTAAACTCATTGTCCTGTTCATGGCATCAGCTTGGGATGATGACATGGCTTTATGACATTGTGTGTCATCCTGCTGGAAGCAGCCATTAGAAGATGGGTAGCCTGTGACCATAAAGGTATGCACATGGTCAGCAAAACTAATCAGCATCATTTATTTATATAGCGCCAGGAAATTGCATAGTGCTTTACAACTGGAGTAGTGTTGTTGGCCACGGTATTAAGGGGACTAATGTGTGCCAAGAAAACATTCCCCACACCATTATACTACTACGAGGCTCGACCATTGTTCCATGGCTTCAAGTTGTTTATGCCAAATTATGACCATCTGCATGTCTCATCAGAAATCGAGATTCATCAGACCAGGCAATGATTTTCCAATCTTCATCTGTGCTCATTTTAGCCTCAATTCTCTGTTATTAGCTTACAGGAGTGGAACTGGACATGGTCTCCTGTGGCTGTGTCTCATCCACTCAAGGTTCGACATGCTGTGCATTCAGAGATGCTCTTCTGCAAACCACTGTTGTAATGCATATTTATTTGAGTTACAGTCACCTTCCTGTCAACGTGAACCAGTCTGGTGATTCTCCTCTGACATCTCTCATTACCAAGGTGTGGAGGGCTTGCTCCGTTCCCGTGGCACTGCTCCCTGTTTGGCCGGGGCGGTGAGACAGTCAGGGCTCACCTCCCGGCCATTTGAATGTTTGCCGCCATTTTCAGTTCGTTGACAGAGAGAGACTGAAGATGACGACGGACAAGAGGTGGCGCAGTCAAGAAGAGAAGAAGCCGCTGTACAGAAGGCGACTGTGCGGTCAAGACGGAAGATAGAAGATGGCGCAAAAAAGGCACCGGAATTAGAGAGCCCTTGTCAAGGCTAGGAGCTACTCTACGACCTGAAGACCGGCGAGATCAACATCCGAAGATGGCAGCAGCGAGTGGAGGCAGCGGCAGATGGGGAAACTCCAGGAGAAGATCCCTGAAGACTTGGGAGACAGGTAGGGCCCTTCTGGGCACCATCTCCCAAGCCCCCGTCCGCACTCCTCACTCCCAGAGAAGGGCACAATGCCCTGCTGCAATTCGGGCACTAGGCCCGTGGCACCAGTAGTGGGCACAAGGCCCTGCCGCTGTTAGGATATAGGAAGGATATGTTTGGCAGCAGGCCCCATAGTTAGCCAGAGTAATAGCAATAGTTGTTTGTACACAAGGTCCAATAGGTAGTTGTTTGGGCACAAGACCCTATAGGTAGCTTGGTCACAAGGACCAATAGTTAGTTGGGCACAAGGCCCAGAGTTGTAGAGAGGCACAGACTTCTGAGTTAGTGGGGCGCAAGGCTCCTGATAGGGTAGCAAGGCAGCAGCCCTGTAGTTAGAAGGACATTAGGTCCTGGTGGTTAGAGGAACTCTAGGTCCTGGTTGTTAGCAGGGCAGTTGGCCCTTATAGTTGATAGCAGGCGATAGGCCTTAGTTTAGTAGGACGCTAGGTCCTCGGTAGTGTAGGAGACACTGTGTGCCATGATAGTTAAATGATTAAGTCGCTAAGAGTGGTATTATAAGGCCCTTCTCCCAGTCCGAAAGGGCACCTAAAGTCCTGAGCCCCAAGACAAGGCGGGCTTAACAGCCGGGATTCAGGCCACGAACGGAGGCCTGTGATGTGGCCACTGGCAAGTGACATAACCAAACTGTTTAATATTTGTACGCACCTATCCCCTTTAGTGTATTCCCCTGCAGGGTCCAGGAGTCAGACCTTCACTGAAGACGGTGCTGAGATGGAGAGCGGCTGGGGTGAATCCGAAGTGGATGTTAGGCGGTCATCCTTTTGGAAGATGGGATATCCGTGTGCATCTGTCCTGCTCCCCACAGGCGCTACAAAGGCGTTTTCACCCACAGAATTGCAGCACACTGGATGTTTTTTGTTTTGCGCACCATTATCTTTAAACTCTAGAGACTGTTGTGCATGAAAATCCTAGCAGTTTCTGAAATACTTAAACCACCCCATCTGGCACTATCCATCGTTTCACGGTCAAAATCACTTAGATCATATTTCTTCCCCATTTTGGTGTTTGGCCTAAACCAGTGGATCTCAAACTGGCCGCTGTCAGTAAAAAAAAAAAAAAAATACCAATCCAGCATTCTCATCAATCCTCCCTTCTCACTGAATGTTGAGTGTGACGTCATCACACCCGACATATTCAGTGAGGAGTCGTGCAGAGAGGAGCTGGAAGAAAGAAGACAGAAGAAAGAACGCCAAGTAAGGTAAGTAAAGGAACAGAGGGGAAATAGTTATAGGGACAGTGATGGAGGGGAAAAGAAAGAAGGAGAGTACAGCCTAATGATGAAGGGGCATAGTGCGAGCATGAAGTGCCTCAGTGTGATAATTTTTGTACATATTGTTTTGTTTGATCTTATTCCTCTTAATGATAGTTATTTGACAGAAATATAATTGAAGAAAATATATACAAATATTGTTTTCCCTTGGATTTTTGTGTATTATTTTTGCAAACAACTTAAGTATATCTGGCCTGATCTAAATACTAATTGTTATTTTGACCCAACTACTTACAAAACGGGACTGCCCAGCAATTATTTTGGAGGGGTGCCTTGAAAAAATTATGGAGACCACGAACTGAAAAAGTTTGGGAACCACTGGTCTAAACAAAAACTGAAACTCTTGACCATCGCTGCATAATTTTATGCATTGAGTTTCTGCCACAAAATTGGCGTACCTAATAAGGTGGCCACTGAGTCAGAGTAGGTTTAAGGGGGGCTGCTTGAAGAGAATTAGGTCTATTTATTAAATGTGAATATGAATATTTTAATGGTTGTGGGAAATGGTTATACTTAATAAACATAGTTATTAATTTCTTGCTGGGGCTATTGGAGGGAGGAAAATATTCTTGTATTATAAATAAACCTACTATTAATTTAACGTTGGGAAAGGTTGGAGGAAATAGGTCTATTTATTACTTGTGTATGCTATTAATTTAATGTCAGGACTGGCTGGAGGGAAATAGAGCTTTTTATCAAAGGTGAATACTATTATTTTTATAATGGGGCTCGAGTGAGGCCTAATTATTGAAAGTGGGTGCTATTGATTTAATGCCAGGGCTGGTTCTAGTTTTCTGAATTTTATGTACCCATTTTTTTTTTCCATATATGACCATCAACATTCCAGGACCCAAACAAGCAGCAACTGAGCTAAAGACACCAGCAGCCACAGGTAATGAAAGAGACAAGAACATGCAGGAGAGAGCAGGACAGTCTGCCTACCAACTGTCCTGCATCTAGTGGGGCAGCCCCAAATTTGGGTCATTGCCTCGTTTAGTCAGGATTTGGTCCGACTACAAGGACAGTTGGGATATATGAAGGCAGAGCTACGTGCACCTAACAGTGCACACAGTATTGCCTCTGTATTTGTCTAAAAATATAACCATACTACATCATAGCCGCCCCCCCCCATCTTAAGTGTCCCGGGCACCCCAGAGCCTTAATCCAGCCCTGCACTAAATATATATTCCATGCAGTTCTCCTACAAGCAAACTAATTAGATTCACAAGCAGTACAGTTTAGAACATAGATTTCTGGCCTATGCACAGTTAATATGCAAAAGAAAAGACCAGTCCTATTTTATGATAATGCTAAAGACTCCCGAATTTTGGAGAATCCTCCCGGACGAGTAGAACCTCCTGGATTCGCCGAAATTCCCAACATTAAATGGCGGGGCTTAATCGCCTCATTAAGCCCTGCCCCCGCTATGCAATGCCATGAATTTTGCCATTTTATAGTGTGGGTGGAGCTATGGTGACGCGACATCACCACCACGCCCCCCCCACCCACTGTCACATATCATCTCCACCGGTATTTCCAGGTGAGAAGTTTTTTAAAGTTGGCATGTATGGTTAACCCTATTGGAGCTTTGCACTTTTCTGTTGCAGTCCTGATGGAGCAGACGAGAAACTGGGATATAAAGATGCACTATCACTTACTCGCTCAATTTTTGTAATTTCTCCCTATTCTAGCCAGAGTCCCAAGGCTGCTCCATGCAGCCATTTTCCCCAGGGTTCCTCCCAGGACAGGCAAACCAATTATGTTCACCACTTTAAAATGGCAACTTTAAGAGCTATTACCATTGAGCAGAATGTTGTGTCTGAAAACAGACCAACATACTTTTGTATATTTAAATGTGGCACACAAGTCACATTGTGATGTGTGTGTCAGAGAAACAACATTTGCAGGCAAAATGAATAATAGAATGAAACAGGGACATTAACTATTTAAAGTTGTCATTAAAAATTCTAAGTGGTATACTTGAGAAACTATCCTGCATAAATTATTAGAAGTTTATACCAGTGCTTTGTTTTCTCTTTGTTTCTTGATGGTTACAAATGGAATAGCATATATATATATATATATATATATATATATATATTACTGCTATATAATAATTATTATTATATTTATATTCTAATGACTGTCAATTGTTTTTAATAGTAACTCAATTTTAATAAATTTTATGTCTGTGTAAAAATGCTAAAATAAACAACCCTGGCCCTTCCGCTCTAACGTAACGGATTACAACAATAGACTTTCTAGATATTCCCGTTATGGAAAACAATAGGTAGAGCATTTAGGAGATTGTGATTTTGTCATGAAGAGAGGTTTTGGGGTCTAAGCATTAGGGGTCCAATTATTACAAAAATAAAATACCAAGGACAAATCCACTTCAGGTGAAATGTTTTAATGCATAAAAACCACTTCACCGAATTGTTTTCACTGTGTTGTCCATATGTTTCCCTTCTTCCGTGTAATCATCAGAATTCCATGGGGTCTAATGGTGTCATAGACCAACAGAGAGAAGTAGTAGAGTGACTTGATAAACATGGTCCAAGAACATGTCTGCTAACGTGTGAATAACCAAAATCTACACGAGCTTCACGTTACATTTTTACTCAATATTTTGTGCCCATTTAAACTTAAAGTAAAGAATCACATGAGGAGCCAAACATTGATCCCTTTTTTTGGCCTTGAAAAACATTTACATTTCTGTTCCAGTCAATAGCCTAAGCATTACTGTGATATATGCACAGTTTACTTCCATTATTTACTGCAAAAGGGTGCCAAGAAAGGGCATTTTTAAATACACAGCAGTTGATTGCAAGTTAATAAACACTGAAAGAGAAATTCCAGGAAATAGGTTAATTTGGCTGAGCTCCCGTTCATTCTCTAGACCAGGGGATGCACAACCTTTTTGGTTAAAGGGCTGCATTTGGAGATAATACTAATTTTTAGGGGCTGCAAACAACAAAAAAAAACAAAACAACAAAACTTTACTTGGCGAAGCACATAAACTACATAGAATGTAGTACATAGAAAATGAACTGCTTTGTAGTTATACCATACCTCTCAATATTGTTAAAAAGTGGCAGGACACCACCAAAGAGGGTGTGATCATTTCACATAGGGAGCGAGTCATGTCCTTACCTTTTAACACATTTGGCCTCATTCACCTCTGTAGTATTAATCCCTTCATCATATCTGCAGGGATATATTCCTCATGGCTTTTATATAGACAGATTTTGCCCCTCCTACCTGTAGTAACATCCCACTAATCAGGGCCAGTGCTAGTATGTCTGCCCCCCCCCCCACCCCCCTGCAAAAAAACAAATGTGTCCTCCTCTTTTATAAATTATTTGTTCATTCAATAATGTTTTTCTTCTTTTAACACAAATCATATAATCAACTTTAACAAAGAGAGGAATGTAAATAAATACATTAAACAGCAAACATGTATCGCTATATGAAAAATATAAATGAAAAATATGTATTTAATAATAAATTTTACATTTTTAGTTTACAAAATTAGTTTGGTGCGAAGTGTAGAAGAGAAAAAACATGCCACCCCCTCCTTCATGACACTGTGCCCTTCTTCATCACACTGTGCCCTTCTTCATCACACTGCGTCCTCCCCTCCATCTTCATCACACTGCGTCCTCCCCTCCATCTTCATCACACTGCGTCCTCCCCTCCATCTTCATCACACTGCGTCCTCCCCTTCATCTTCATCACACTGCGTCCTCCCCTTCATCTTCATCACACTGCGTCCTCCCCTTCATCTTCATCACACTGCGTCCTCCCCTTCATCTTCATCACACTGCCTCCTCCCCTTCTTCATCATCACACTGCGTCCTCCCCTTCATCATCATCACACTGCGTCCTCCCCTTCATCATCATCACACTGCGTCCTCCCCTTCATCATCATCACACTGCGTGTTCCCCTTCATCTTCATCACACTGCGTCCTCCCCTTCATCTTCATCACACTGCCTCCTCCCCTTCATCATCATCACACTGCGTCCTCCCCTTCATCATCATCACACTGCGTCCTCCCCTTCATCATCATCACACTGCGTGTTCCCCTTCATCTTCATCACACTGCGTCCTCCCCTTCATCTTCATCACACTGCGTCCTCCCCTTCATCTTCATCACACTGCATCCTCCCCCTCATCATCACACTGCGTACCCTCCATCACATTGTGCCCCCCCTTCATCGCACTTTTGCTCCTCCATCACACCATTTCCCCTTTATTACACTGTGCCACCTTTATCACGTGATGACGTCACGCCCAGCAGTCAGTGAACAGAGAAGAGTGCGCGGATGCCGACACCGGATGGCAGCATTAAGTAATTTCTTTATTTGGCAGACCAGTGGACAAAAGGGAAGCAGAGCTCCTCTCAGACATGGCACCCTTCCCCCCTGCTTACCCCATACTGCATTATGCTGGCCCGGCCACTATTACACATTCCTTTAATCATCTCTGCGGCAATACATTCTCCCCTCTCCCTCCTAGTGCAACACACTCCACCCTTTCCCTTTTGTTGGCGTAATACATGCCTCTGCATAAGACTAGGTACACACTGGCCTGATGATTGCACGAAAGATCTCCAATGAGCCAACATCCGACCGTTTGGTCGGATATCGTGTGAGTGCGCATAGTGACGATGATCTAAAGTTGTCCCAAAGTGTCGATCATCGTTTCATTTGGTTGGTTGTACTGTTTAATATTTTCCGACCAACCACCGACCGATCATGTAGTGTGTATGCACTCATGCTCACGATCTCCATAGAGTTTACAGAGTCGTGTTCTTTTCAGCCGATGCTAGCGATGAATGTCCTGCCGAATATACGTAGAGAGTGCTGTAGAAGGAATAATTCATTTGTTCGTTCTGAGATTCAATGTTCCCTTTCAGAGTCACAGAAGCCAACGAAATTGTATAGCTATAACAAGGTGGTTTTAATCAGTGTAGCAATAATGAATGAATATTGTGCTGTCATTCTCTGAAGATTAGAGGACCAGATGAAGAGCACAGATCTGAAAGTAAATTGTGTCAGTGTTTACGCATGAATCGTCAGACTGATCGGACTTTCAGTCGTGGGTACAATTGTTTGAGATAACACGACGGTCGGAAATTTATTCAGTGTGTACCTAGCCTAATTTTTGCATGTCCTCTTTAGTTTCTCTCACCTGACTTAGCTCCACAGTTGTATATGTAAAGTCTAGCAGCAAATCAATGAAGTTCAATAATTCTCATTTGCTACCACACTGAAGAATGCCTGGTCACACTATGGCTGTGGGGTGGGCCCAGGGCCGGATTAACGGAATGGAGGCCCCTGGGCTAATGTGGCCCCCATTCCCCCGTGAGGCCCCCCCCCATTAGTAGCCTGGCCCCCCTGTTAGCCGACCGCCCCCCCCCCTCCCTCCCAGCGCTTACCTTCTCCTCTCCTGTCACTGCAGTCCTCCTTCCGGGACGCACTGTAAGCTCCTTACTGAGGAGATCTCGTGACACTCTCACGAGATCTCCTCAGTAAGGAGATTACTGAGCGCCGGAGAAGGAGGACTGCAGTGACAGAGCCCCCGCCCCCGTCCCGATCAATACCTCTGCTGAACTCTGTCAAGGGCCCCCTGGATGCCCGAGGCCCCTGGGCTGTAGCCCAGTTACACCTCGGGTTATTCCGGCCCTGGGTGGGCCCCATGGTGAGAGTGACAGTAAAATGTGGGACAGATACAGGAGGACCCGGGACACCAGGATACTTCAGTAGAATTTCTGTCTTGGCACCCCAGGTTTTCCCTGTATCTTTTCTGTGTCCCACATGCCATAAAAAAGGCAATATGGGCCAGGTTTACTGAACCACTGCTCTAGACCCTCAGAGTATCAAATACTAACATTCTTTCTCTATATTTAAGAGATTACATCATCAGTGCTTAAATGAAACTCTATAAACTGATACCACGTAATTCCATCATGCACAAATTGTTAGATTAATGCTATTTGCCAAGCTTTATTTTACTACATTATAAGAAACATTAATTCTGTTTAAAAGACAGTAGAAAATGTTTGCAGCTTATCATAATGAAATTATGATACACACACAAACCTTTCATGTAATGACTCATTACTAATCTCATATAAACAGACACCATTCTCTCCAGTAGTGACTGGTATCTGTACTCACTTTGCAAAGTATGCAATAATTTGCAGTAAATCCAACAAATACAGTGATTTATACCAAATTATCTATTTTCTTGAAGTAGTAAAAATTCTGTTCACATAACACAAAGACACAGCAATACATTTTTACAGCTAATTAAAAATAATACTTATGTATGAAATCATAATTCCATTAGTTTTGTCAAATCATTAGTCAGTTGGAAGAAATAAAACAAATGCAAAGAAAACAAATACTAAAACTTTTGCCTAGCAGTGCTAGACAATATGCTGTGTGTGTTTGGGGCACCTGTGTGTCCCCCTTGGTTTTCCAATCCACACATTACATGCTGCATTTTACAAAGAAAAAGCCCCAATTGCCCCAGCACACCCGTCTCACCTAGGTCCTTGCATTAGGACACCAGAGCATCTGTGCTACATGTTCGTAAATCACAAGCAGCTAGGGCAGCTGGTCATGACAACCAATCAAGGACCACACCGCATTGTACATTACATCACAATTAGCTGCCTCCAGGAAAACCGTTGCCCGACACTGCTCTGTTGCTTCTGTAACCAAATTCTAATTTTTTTTTCAAATCTCTTGAAAAAGGAAACACAATATAGTCAGTCATGGCTCCATATGAAAAGCAGCAGTATTTAGAAGTACGGAGTGTTAACTGTATATTGGGTAAACCTGCCTAGACTAATAATGATACATAAAATGAAAATCACTGTGGTGTCACTGGATTAGTGGAATAGCTACATTCACAAGGATGTGTAAATTTTCTGCATTTTCAACTGAAATAGGTCCTCATATTGGTTTGGTTTATAAAGACTCGATGGCTTTAAATTTATTTAGCTGTGGTAATCAGGACATTTCCCCCTTATGTTTTCAATGACTGTACTTTTATTTATTTTTTGGTTTGCGTGCTATGTTTGTATGTGCTGTGATTTAAAAAATAATTAAAGGTCTATAATATAATACTATCCTGTCTTCATATCTCCATTTATCGTATGTACACAACAGCAGCAACAGAATAAGCTAACTAGGAAAAAAATATCTTCTATTTTACATTCACATTCCCTACTAGTGCTTAACAATGTAGCAGTGTCTTTTTCCCATACGTCTAACCATCTTGCAAGTAATTATATTTCCAAGTAATTAAAACAAATTACTCATTTTTGTTTCCTAATCTAATAAGCATATGCTCATATTGTTATTTTCAAAGAGCTTTGCAGACAACATGAATGCATCAATACTGTTATTACCATAACACAATTATTATTGATATCCATTTTATCCAAAGAAGATGAAATGTTAGAATGACAAAGCCTGTGTTTGAATGAACAAGGAACCGCATGCAAGAAGATCGCTAGAAGGCTGAGCAATTGTTTGAACAGATACAAAGAAGACACTGCTTCATATGATGACATGCTCCTTTTCCTATGTAGAGACATACCTTTAATAAAAGCTGCTAAGCATGTAGAAACTACACAACTCATGTTTAATTCCTGGTTCTGACAAACAATTAAGTAGCAGAAATGGCATAGATCAACTGTTGTATTTAACCGGGATATGGCATTCGGAAAGAACAAATGTTGATAGTGGTAAATAACAAAAGATGCAATCTGGGCTGGTGTGCTTTTTGGTTTAAGCTATCCTGCATGCATCATTATGGATTACAATATTGAAGACTTTATTACCAAATAACCCCATACCACCCCAGTCCAGAAAAAAGGTTTGTTTATGGCCAACAACAAATTCAGGGGTTTCTGCCAAAACTGACAGCAAAATAATTCAAAGAAACGGCAGGGATGAGAGCAAGGTCATTGGCAGCAATGTTTTTATCGGGATGAATCCAACTTGTCCTAGGGGGTTTAAATGGTTTAATGTATGTTGCATTCCTAGCCATAAACAGCAGCCTCATACATAAAACATGTTTATTGTAAAAGGGAAAAGTTATTAATGTTAAAACAAAATTGTCATATTTCTTATTTCACTCTAAGTATTGTAAATTTTGTGCATATTTTTTCACAGGTTACTATTTATTGCTTCACATGTAAAACTCACACTCACTGTATAACAGAGAACAACATTCCTAAAGCCAATCATTGCTGAACAGCACAACACAACTGAATGATGAGCCAACTGCTGGGCTGCCATTTGAAGACTTATACTACACTGTAGCAATAGAAAAGAAAAAAATCCAGAAAAACAAAAAACACGCTATACTACCTTAGGATGAGATAAATGAAATAATATATAATTTTTTATAGACTCCTTTATCTGTAGTGTGTTTAAAAGGAATACATGTTTAGATTAATTAGCAGTGCTAAATATAATCAAATGCATTAATTAGAGAAGTATTTTTTCTTGTCCGTTTGATAGAAGATTTGTCACCCACAACTAGGAATTGTAAGCTCTACTAATTAGTATGTGTTAACTGAGATATTTACCAGACATCTCAGGTGTGTTTCTCGAGTACCTAAATGAATGAGCAATAAAGTAAAATATTTTACATTCCAAGGCCAAACTGAAGTAATATTATGCATTTATAACAACTCAAACTCATGAATATTATTTGGATTGGCAAAAATATAGTACCATTACACTCTAAAATTAAATGTTCACAGAGTAAATGATGCAGGGTGACAAAATGCATTTGCTCAGTGTAAGTTTATTAGACTATTACTTCCTCACTCCATTATAGACAGCCGAAACCACATCTTTTGGACAGTGTCCTAGAGAGATCTGACATGGGTGAAATAACTCAAGTTTCAATTATTTGAAGCAGTACTACAAAAAAAAAAAATCTAAAAACCAGCTCTCTCCCATCAGTCTCTCTCACAGCCCTGGCAGAAAGCCGAGATTGTGGCGTTAGCTGGTCTTTCTGATTGGATTTTTTGATCACACACCATTTAATGTTGGTTAATTGGTTAACAAAAATTAATTTGCTGCTTTTTCATTGCAGGACTGGCAGAGGGAAACTCAGAAAAATATTGACAATGGTTAGGGTAGAGGACACCTTACGAAATATTTTCCTAGGAGGTAGTGCAGCTTTAAGCGGCTTTATCATTAGCTCTACATGCAACATAGAGAACATTTCCTTTTAGAGTATTTATTCTCTTAGGAGAGCCCTCCTAAGCATGGACATGGACAGTGGACATGAGGAACAGAGGGAGAGGTGGGGAGGTTTGGAGACTCTAGAGGGAGGGAAGATAATGAGCATTAGATAACTTTCCAATATCCATCAGGAGATAGCAGAGCGACAGTTGGACACACAATAGAGTAGAGAAGTTGCTCTGGACACTGCAAAACAAACATACTTCCAATCTCTTATCTATGCTCAGACTTCCAACCCCAAACGCCTTTTTAAGACAATTAAAGCTCTTCTCAATCCTCCCACCCCAAACCCTCCGTCCACTATCAGTGCCCAGGATCTTGCTTCCTATTTCAAGGACAAGATTGATAAGTTCAGACTAGAATTGGTATCCTCTTCCTTGACAAGCAATTAGTTCAATTCCTTCCCCCCAACCTCTCACATACTCTCTTCATTTGACCACACAAATGAAGAGGAAATTTCTACTCTCTTCTTATCTCCTACTCTACCTCCGGTCCTCTTGATCCTATCCCCTCGCAAATTTGTAGATCCCTGTCTCCTGTGCTCATCTCACCTCTAACTAAAATCTGTAATCTCTCGCTCTCTACTGGCATCTTTCCGTCACTATACAAGCATGCAGTGATTACACCTATTCTAAAAAAACAAGATTCCGACAAAAACTCTCTCTCAAATTACCGTCCCATCTCTCAGCTTCCGTGCCCCTCCAAGCTTCTAAAGAGACTTGCCTACACTCGCCTCACACGCTTCCTTTCTGCAAACAACCTGTTGGATCCTCTTCAGTCTGGCTTTCATTCTCAACACTCCACAGAGACTGCGTTGACTAAGGTTGTCAATGATCTGATCACTGCTAAAACTAAACGCCATTACTCTCTCCTAATTCTCCTGGATCTCTCGGCTGCATTTGACACCGGTGACCACTCTCTTCTCATACAAACGCTGCAATCCCTAGGGCTTCAAGACACTGTTCTATCCTGGTTCTCATCCTACCTTTCTAATCGCTCTTTCACTGTTAATTTCTCTGGGGTCACTTCTGCTCCTCTTCCTTTATCAGTTGGAGTACCGCAAGGCTCAGTGCTAGGTCCTCTGCTGTTCTCTATCTATACCGCTTCTCTTGGAAATCTAATAAATTCCTTTGGATTTCAGTATCATCTCTATGTGGATGATACCCAAATTTATCTATCCTCTCCTGATCTCTCGACATCTATGTTGTCCCGTTTAACTGACTGTCTTTCTGCCATTTCATCTTGGATGTACTTTCGCCAACTCAAACTTAATCTTTCTAAAACAGACTTAATAATATTCCCACCCACCAACACAAGAGGATACCTGACATTTCTATCTCTGTTGATAACATGACCATAAATCCCACCCCACAAGCTCGCTGCCTAGGTGTAATCCTTGACTCACACCTATCCTTTGTTCCCCACATTGACTCTATATTTATATCATGTTACATACATCTCAAAAACATTTCCAGAATTCGCACATATCTCACACAAGACACTGCAAAAACCTTAATTCATGCACTTATCTCCCGCATTGACTATTGCAATTCCCTCCTTACTGGCCTTCCCAAAAACAGACTCAAACCCCTACAATATATTTTGCATGCTGCGGCAAGATTGATTTTCCTTGCAAATCGTTATTCCTTTGTTGAATGACTCTGTATGTCTCTACACTGGTTGCTTGTTTTCCACCGAATCCAATATAAAATACTCGTACTAACCTAAAAGGCCATCAACAAAGCTGCACCAACATACATCTCCTCTCTTGTCACAAGATATCTCCCAACTCGGCAACTCCGTTCTGCACAAGATCTGCGTCTCTCATCCACACTCATTACATCCTCCCATTCCCGGTTACAGGACTTTTTCGGGGCTGCACCCACTCTATGGAATTCTCTCCCTCGCACAATAAGACTTTCCTCTAGTCTACAAGCTTTCAAGCGTTCTCTGAAAACCCACCTATTCAGACAAGCTTATAATATTCCTCAATCACCCTCTTAACCTCACTACATTACCCTATTACCACCTGTTATACAACTACCCCTTGACCAACATTGTTGTGTGACTTGATCATTTAGCTTATGAGTCCCTTTTAACTTTGCAATCTGGCTGGGCCGACTGCAAATGTAGACTTAACCTCATGTGTCAAACTCCCATTGTCCAATAGATTGTAAGCTTGCGAGCAGGGCCTTCTCACCTCTTTGTCTGTTTTACCCAGTTTGTTTATTAGTTTACTATGTTGGTCCCTAATTGTAAAGCGCTACGGAATATGTTGGCGCTATATAAATAAATGTTGATGATTATGATGATGATAAAAGAGATTCATTTAGGTGTCATCAGCATAGAGGTGATAATGGAGAATGAAGGAGTTAATTAGTTCACCTGGGGAGGAGGTATACAACGAGAAGAGCAGAGGGAGAGGAGGGGAGGAGGAGCCAGGGCTAGAAACAGAGAATGACGGTTGGACAGGTAGGAAGTAAAATAAGAGAGAACAGTTTCCTTAAGACCAATGGAGTGAAGGGTGTTCAAGAGAAGAGAGAGATCAACAGTGCTGAAAGCCACAGAGGTGTCCAGGAGATAAGCAAGGCGAATTAACCCTTACACTTGTCAGATAATATATAATCTTTAGTTAGGGCCGTCTATGTGGAGCTGAGAGGACGAAAGCCAGATTGGAGTGGGTCAAGGAGGTAATGAGAGAAGAGGAAGTTTATGAAGCAGTTCTAGACAAGCCACTCAGGTAATCTGGAGAGAAATTGGGGGTTGATAGAGAAAGAGGCAGAGTGAAGAGAAGGCTCTTTTTGAGGATGGGTGAGAAAACAAGAGTATGTTTTAAAAATGAGGAGAAAATACCAGTGGAGAGGGATAAGTTGAAGATGCAAGCAGACACAGAGAGAGGGAGCAGAGCAGGTAAGAGGGATCCTGTCAATGGGACAGGTAGAGGGGTGTCAAAAGAGCATGGACTTCATCCCCAGAGATGGGGAAAGTGAGGGTAAAGTGGGAGGAACTTAGCAGGAGGAGATTTCTTGTAGAATGGTGACAATTTTGGTGGTCAAATGGGTTGTAAGGTCTAGGGCGGTAGGGTAGGAGGGTGGAAATATGACACTTAAAATAGGTTTGTTTAGCGAGAGATAGGGCTGAGCTGCAAGATGAAAGAATGAATTGAAAGTGGAGGAAGTCAGCGTTAGATCTAGATTTACTCAAGATCATTCCTCCAGATTATTTATTTTATAGGTTGTAGATCTGCATGATTAGTACACTTAAAATATAACAACTGTACTTTAAAAGGTTACAAAAAAAAGTACAAACGTTTCACAAAAACACGTCATATTTATTGATCTTTTAAATTTTATTTAAATATTTATGGAGGAGATAAATCTGGTGGATTTTTAAAATTCCATAAACCCAGTGTTAAAACAAATCTGCTTCCCTCTATACACCGAAAAAACAGTAAGAACATCCGTTCCAATCTACTAGTTTGCCCAGCATTTATGGGAGGAAGACAATAGGCAGTTGCGAGATTGCAGTTTTCTGGAATAAGAAAAACAGCAGTTTCTTGCAATACTTGCTATAATATTAACTTACTCTAATTTTTTATTTGATAATCTATAATGCATCTACTTACATTTATTGCCATCTGAAAACTGTTAGTGTTTAATAATTCGTTGCCATTACTACCACACTTTTTCAACATAACAGAAAATCAAAGATGGCGAAAGAAAATACAATTAACCTTTCAGTTACTTCCTAGCTCACCTATAAGTGTTCAGAGGCAAACACCATGTGCACGTTAAAACAGGCCAGGAGAATACTTCTTGGCAGCTGTTAAAGTCCCTTGCAAGCCAGCTAACTTATAATAATTTATTAAAAGGCTCTAAAACAAACATCAAAAGGGATATATCTGCAGTCACATTCTATTCCACATTGCCTAATGACTAATTTGTAAAGGAGCGTGTAAGTCTTCTCAACTAAAGCCAAAATCATTTGAGGACACTTTGATATAATGCCACAAAGGATATGAATAGAGGAGGCAGCAGGAGAAGCGAATGGTCACGTTCCATTAAAAGTGCTAATAAAAGAATAATGGAATTTCCTTGTGCTATGAATAAAGACTTGTACTGCACAAGAGGACACAGAGAAGAGACAAGTATCAAACACTTTGCAGCTTTCTCCATATACCTTGATTGATCTTCCACTGTATTTTCTTAAGTGCTAAAACCACAGCTTCAACACAGAAGGGAGAAATTGGTCCTTTTTTCAATATTTTCTAAGATTAAGTAAAATCTTCAAGAGCATCTGTTACCCACAGACAAGTGAGGCAGCCACTTTGAGTACCAAACCAATATTCACGAGAATACGGCCCAACTATTCATTAGGAAATAGTGACATCACTAAATCATCTAGTTACTCATGCTAAGCCAACGAATATGGGTTTGGTAGGTTGGTGCACTTTTAATGGATACTAGTAAGATTTATCGGAAAGGGACACGGGTAAAGAACAAATATTCCAAAAAAAACTTACTAATCTAATTGTGTAATGACCCCTTAAGAGTTAAATATTTCACAGCAATTCCTGCGATACCACATACAGTAACAGACAAACACAAGTTAATGTTTAATCCCCTTGGAAAACGTTTAACAATAAACATAAATATGAATCTAGAAGGCAGTGTACAAAAAGTTAAGATCAGTTACAAGTATCTTTACCTATAGCAGCTTCCTTGCACTCCATTATAAACTAACATGCAATTTCATAATCTGGGCACAAATCTGAGAACTATAGATTAGTGACAAACATTCCCACTGTAAGCACCTGAAGTTGGGATTGTATATTGCTGTATTTATGGAATTACAATAAAAATCATTATGGAGGTTACAAATCTCTACAAGGTATAAAATGTATAAATAGATTTTATTTGACTAAACCCTCAATAATATCAGATTTTTGCAAGTTAAATGTTTTTGTATGCAAATATATCTAGCTGGTAAGCATGTGCCATCTCAACCCATCACAGCCTTACCTGACTGGCAAAAACAACATAAAACTCTTGGCTTTAGAAGGTAAAAAGGATAAATCAGTGACAAAAGAGAGCAAAATTGAGGGATGTGCACTACATTTGGAGCAAGCATTATTCAAATGTTGGACCTTTGCGATCTTTAGCTCTATTGTTGTCAGTCATATGATCAGGTGGCAGATAATTATAAGGGCATTTAGAGCAGTATCCTTGTGACCAGTGTTGTAAAGGGGCCCAAATCTTCACAATTCCAACTCAGTGGTACAAGCATCAGCTCAGCCACAAATACTGTGAGCTTGGTTTAGGTGACTTACCGTATATCACAATTACTTCTTCAAAATGGGGGGTATGATGAATTTTGTATCAAAACATGTGCTGTGAGGAACACTCTTCAAGTTAAATGAAGATTAAACTGAAATGTGGTTAGAAGTATTTATAAAAGAACTAAGGTGCAAATTTAAATAAATAATATATTTATCCAAGGTCGATGAGGCTTTATTAGTTTTGCCCTATATATCAAAGGGTTACATCCAACAATAGCACCGCTATCGCCAGCAGTTTCCCTGTTGGTGGTAAGATTTGCCGGCTTTCGTGCCTGGATGGCAATAACAGAATAAAATAATTTAAAAGTAAAAAACAAAACTTTTTTTTTCAAATGTCTTAAACATTTTTAATAAACTGTTTTTTTGGGTTTTTTTTTACACATTAGTGCAACTGAAAACCCTAAGCTGGCTAACACATGCGCACATCTGCTAAGAATGGTCCATTGAAGTTGATCTTTACAGCGACAACATACTTTTATCAATGTGATCATGGCTCTTTTGATAAATAGGCTCCTAAGCGTTTCTGTGGGTAACCAAGCACAAACACATGCGTACCTGTAGGGAACCGTTAGGATCAGTTTCCAGCATTTGGACATGTGTGGAAATAAATGTGTGACCATCTATTGGCAGAGACTTATGCACAGGCTGGTGTAGTGTGTTCGGCACAAGCTGTATAACATATACTGGTCATTTTGCTTGTTTATCATATAAGTTTCAAGCAATTATTAGAGATATTCATTGTAAGCTATGTTCCATTCTATTGTGTATAACTCCACCCCTAATCATTTTTGCATGGCTCGCAAATTTTTAACTACACAATTGTTGGCCAACTTTTGGAATAACGTCTCCAGTCTGGCTTAAACATTAAGGCAAATTGTAGTTTTAATCCACCATAGACGTGGTCAGACCCATTAATTTGCAGTAAGTAAAGGGCATGCACACTACAGTTGACACATGAGAATTACTCTAATGTTAGCAGAGATGGGGTGATGGCTGTAGGGAATGTAGTTATAAAGAGCTGTTATCATCAAGATGGCACTCACTACTGGCACTTCATAAGGATCTAACAAAGGTAAGTAAAGTATAAAAAAAATTAAAAATAATAATAATAAAAAAAGTACACCCTGAACTTAAAGTTACTTATACCAATGCAAAACAGATCTTCAATGTAACTGAATTCATGTTGACAGTGACAGGTCCCCTTTATTACCATAAGACTCCAAATCATCTTTTATGAATAATTACTTTACTGCTGGTTGCATGTTGAACATATTACTTTAACTGATGATATTTTTATATGATGGAAAACTTTTCTAACAAATAAATCTTAATAGTTTATTAGCTGGAACATCACAATTTTAAAACCACATGATGATAAGGACCCAACCAAACAGCATAAAGAAATTACCCATATTTTAGGTTGTGATCCTACAGTTAAGAGCACATAGTGTAAGGCAATACTGGACAAGCTCAAACAGTGGAGCTACTTCAGATAATTATGCGACTCTACCTGTAAATGGTTCAAAATGGTTTTCCCAACAGTAACATTTTAGGTTTTAAAAGTTCAGAGGCCTAACGTTCTCCACAAAAGACATTACAGCTTTGACAGAAACGTTCCAATATACTACAGACTGCTATGACGATTAAAGGGAGATATTAGCTTTGCAAACACTCCTTTCGACTAAAGAATTGCACAAACACAATAAGCGTGATGATGTGATTTGTCTTTGATGAGTATTACAGCTTACCTTGTGGTCATACGGGTTGTATGAATGAAAAAGTTGGGACAGTTCTTTTGTACGTTGTTTTTTCTGCAAACAAATAAAGAAAAACATTATTTTAAGCATGCTTGACACAAAAGATCACAAGACATCATAAGAGTTTGTTTTGTCTGTATGTAAAATATAAATATGTAGTCTGCTTTCACTGCAACATTTGTTCTGCAGGAGCTAAATCTTTTATTACTGAAATGGACAATGGAGGTAATGGATTACTGTTGCTTAATACAATAATACAATACAAACGTGTGAATAATTGCAGTAAGACTGTTTTGTAAATAGAATTGCTCGCTACATGATATATTCAAAAGTACATATTCTATATCACATTATCTTTAATGTTTTGTTTACCCAACAATGCCTGCAATTTGTTAGTAAACAGTGTTAGTAAATATCTGTCACGTTATAGACTCTTTTACATGAGAAGCACACGTTTTGTCTCACTGTAAAGCATATCGCAAGACAGAACATGGGCACCCACCAAGTGTAGGCCTGGACCCCATAAAATCAGGCAAACTAAGGCATGCTTGCCCACTCTCCCGGAATGTCTGGGAGACTCCCAATTTCTAGGTAGGTCTCCTGGACTTTCGTAAGAGCAGGCAAGTCTCCCATATCTTGCCCATTGGGTACAAAAATGAAGCTACTCATGGGGAATCACATCACTTTGGCACCACTCCCCGCAACAAAAACAACAACTTTGTTCTGGGGGCAGGGCCAAAATGATGCAAACTGCTAAAGCAGAGAATAAGGCAGACTGGGGAGCTGCACAAAGCCGGTAGGTCACATTTCTTTCCTCTGTGCAGTATGCTGGAAGGTCGTAGATGCGGCCCTTGAAGATGAGGAGGTTGCAGAGCACAGTTTTAAGCAATCCCTTTTTCAATAAATAGAAATAGAATTAGACTGTTCACTCAAAATTCATACAATTCGATTGGAGAACTACAGGTACAGGATACCAGAATCTCTGGGTTCAGCTAAGCAGCTGAAGTTTCACAACAGAGATCCACAACATCACCAGGGAATAAACAGGAACAAAGTCAAACGAAGCCGAAGTCAGGTTCACTGAAAAGGTGCCATACTATAAGGCAAACAGGAGTCAGATACCAGTAGATAAATCAGGACCAGATCATAAGAGTTCTGAGAGAGACCAGGAGCAGCAAACAACTGAACTGGCACCATTCTGTTAGAAAAGGCAGTCTTTAAGAAGGCCCGACACAGCTGATCAGGATTCAGGACAAATGAAGAGGCCATTTGCAGGCAGAATCTGAAACAGTCAAGATAGCATCCAAAGAGGAGGTGATGTACTGCAGGCAGACACAGATTGCAACACGTGTGCACAAATAGCTTTCATGATAAAATTGTTTAAGAATTAGTTTGATTAAATATCATAAAATTGCTGTATGTGTAGGAAGCTAGAAGGCAGTGAACAGCCACTCATAAGGGACCTAGTTATCGTTGCAAATTAACAAAACAATATCGCCAAAGCAGTTGAGCGATACTAAGATGCACAGCTAATAGTGGCCTGGAGCAGCAAGAGTTAAACTTACCGCTTCACCGGGCCAGGCTTTGCAGATGTACATGTGTAAACCAGCTAGAATTTTACGTTCAGTACCGCCATAATACTTACTAAGCAGACTTCCCCATGCAATGGTCTTCAAAACCCATTAAATGATTAGTACAAACACTGAACAATGTAAATGTCATATATTTGAGTTTTGAATAATGTACAGAAGAGAGGTACTAAAACTGCGCTACCACCTACTCAATGCATTTTACTGATCCCTTCCCACTAGCTGGTGCCGTCCGGGCTGCTCCATGGAGCGGTTTAACCGATCTCTTACATATCAATTCCATTTGCCACTATAAACTTGTCTATAAGTACTGAAGGGTCTAAATTCAATGACTTGTGATGGAATTAATGAAATTCCATCAAAAGTAAATGCTTTGTTTCTATGGATAACCTGCATTAAATGTCTACGTTGTTGGGACACTTTGTTGTGGCTATTTTTTAGATGAATACTAAGTGCTGGTCAGCCTTACTAGAGGATGCTCACTCCTGACCAGAAATCAAGTAACCACCGAAGAGAGTGTCCCGGCAGAGTACATTTACTGCAGTACACATTGAGGAGGAGAAGCTAGTATAGCCCAGAGATTTATTACTACATATAAGTGAATAAAGCAATTACAAAGTAAAGAATTTTAAAACCACGTGTCTGTACTATAAAGATGTACATTTTTATATTCATATGTATTTTCATTTACTTATATTCATTTACAGAAACGTTTAGATTATTATGGCACATTTATAATAGAGCTATGGAAATCTGGACATTGAGGCAAGATTCTCCCTAGTAAAATATTTCATTATGTGTACATTGTAACACATATTACATTTGATGACATCAATCTCACAAATTTTAATCAAAGTATTCAAGTATCTCTAAATATTGCAATTTTCTTGAGCACAATAAACCTTTGATTAAGCTTTTGTTAATTAAAACCCCACATATGTTATTCCCTTGGGAGGCAAAAATTACTGAAGAAATAACTTGATCTGCTGTCACTTCAAGTTCTTTGAAAGAAAATCTTTGGATAAATTATTTTCCTGAAGATCAGCATTCAGAATTTGATGTAAATGGTTCTGACTTTACCAGTCACTATGATAGTTACTAAAGAATGGCGTTATTTTTCAAGAACTCACACCAGTAATGCATCCTGCTACAACTACATGGATAGAAGGATTACACGTATCTTATTCCCAGCCATTTCTGAAACACTAAATTAAACCAAAATTACTTGGAGACGTCCTTGTTCAGAGTCTCAATTACGCATACTGGTCTGAGGTTTAACAGATAGGCGCAGATACCGCCCAGGATATGTGCATGGTCTTTAAACATAAAGGGCCAGTATCGCTCAGCTGTCCTGGCAATACTTTATTGATAAATTCTCAAGATAAGTGATTTCTTTTGCAGTAATAAATCAACCTCACCACCGCATATTAATAAATAGACCCCTAGGTCCTATAATATGGATCCTATTACAGTCTAGTACCTATAGCTCCATGCAGGGCCGCCAAGAGGATTTTCAGGCCACAGTATAGCAACTTCTTGGGGCCCCTTCCATAGCTGCCAAAGGGGAAATGGCCACACAAGGTTGTGGCTCCTCCCACTACTGAGGCACTCGATGGCCCCCAGGCAGATACGGGCTCCGGTAATTTGTAGCCGCTTCCCCCCTGGCTCCAAGCACTATCACACTTTGTGTGTATAAACTGAACACATTATCAACTGACTATGCTTTTAGGTTGTAGTGTAAACAAATCTACATATTACTAGAGAAAGAGAGCAGTACTTCCTTTACAAGATGACCTTGGACAGCTGTTAAAATACAATGCAACTCTTCACACATCAACCATGGAATAGAGATGAGAGAATATTATTTTTAATTTGTATTTCACATAATGCTCAGGCTGAGAGGTGAAAATCTCTGCAGACACTCAGAATTTGCAGGCAAAGCATTGTCTAGTTGTGGATGAATTCTTCCTTTATTACATTTTTAACTTCCAGTACACCAAAGAAACACCACAAGAACGCCTTTTTGACTCTATTCAACCATAGATATTAAAACATTTCTAGTTAAATTAATCAACTGTTCACCTTTATATGCCTTTAAAGAATCCAGTGGCACTTGGCAATCCCCAAAACACAGAATTGTCCTTATGATGATACGAAATGACAACTGAAATCCCATGCTGTGAGATAACTAATTTATTACACTGGGGTTTAGTCTGACCATATATTAAATGAGTTCATGTTTTTGTTTTTCCATGATTACAGAAGGGTAGCGAGCATGCTTACACCATTTGATTGCAGCTTTACTTTCACCAATGAAGCTGCACTGTACAAATATTCCATGGCCCAAGGCAAACCAAAAAGCAAATTAGTCTTAAGAGGAAGGACAAACACAACTGCCTGAGTTATTCACCTTAATCATTTTTTTATCTGAGGCAAACCAGTAATTGCTGTTCTTCACACACCACAGATATTACTCAAACACTTTCTGATTTATACACTATTCATAGATATGTGGTTTAAGTAAAGCGCAGATAATAAATTCATTGCAACAACAACAAAAAAATCTGTAACTTATTTATGCAGAGTTTCTGCGATTTCTTGCCACCTTATTGAAAGAATAAAGCCCTTTTCTATGTTTTCCTTCTGCTATCACCCTGCTGAGGAGGCAATAACATAACAAAGATTCCAGCAATACTCACGTTGCAGTCTTTGTTAAATAGGGTTACCCAATTTTATCGGTACCCCCTTGATGTTCAGTGTGAAGCCCTATTGTCGGTGAAATTAGCCGTGAAGCTTTGAAATCATTAGTCAAATTTCCATTTCAAACAATGATTGCACCCCAATCTGTGGAGAGCCCAAATATCTACAGGTCCATAATAACAGAATTTCAGAGTCCAGTCTTCTCACATATAGTATGCATGTCAATATAAAAATTCACATACAAGACTCCTGGTATAATTGTAGTATAATACAGATGATACAAGGTGGAAGTCAGGACCACGATTGCCTATAGGAAAGGGAAGGAATAGGGGCAAAGCAAATGTTATTCAAGTAAAATTAAAAAAAATAAACAAGTCTTGACTGTAAAGCAGTCCGTTTCCATGACATTTTAATGTAGTATTGTGTATGTGTTTTATCTTTATTACTTATTTCACATATTCACATTTATTCCACTTTAAAATTTGCTACATTGCAATTAGTTAAAATGAATGCTGAATAGATGCAGCTAAACATCTTGCATCTGCACCAATTGCAATGCAGCCATATATTATATGTATTTCAGGTTCTAAAAGTAGAATACAAATCCATTATTAATATAAGTGATCTATAATTTTATTTTACTTTCCTATTAAAATCTGATACACATGCTGCTCTTTGATTATCTCATACGCATGTTTTATGGCTTTTTACCATATGAGCAATCTAAATTGTAATGCATATAAAATACAATGGCTGCAAGGTTGCATTTAGTTTACACGTAAGCTGTATCTAGAGGCAGAAATGGGCATCGCTGTGTCCCATAAGAACCCAGCGATGCCACAGTATCCTCCCGGGCCCTGCTCTGCTCTGAATATAGCAGATAAGGGGCCTCTTCTGAACATGTGCTAATCAGAACAGGACTCTGCTATACTCTTTGGTTGAGGTGGGGCCCCGGCAGAGGTCTCCCAAGGGGGCTATAGGAGGTGATGGGCACCTGCATTGCAGACCCACCTCGCTTCCAGGCCCCATAGCGGTTCCATCTCCTGTACTCGTGGTAGTTCCACATATTTGTATAATCAAACTGCATGTTTGCAGCATACATATAACCTAGTTCCTAGGTGCGGAGCACTTATGCAGTATTTTTTACTTTTCATACCTTCCTTCAGGTAAAATGTATGAAAAGATGATGTGGGAGGAGCTTAATGATGCAATTTAAATGAAGTAGGTGGGGCAGAGTGCATAATGCCACAAATTGCGTCTTCACATCAGTACGTCCATTTGAATAGTGTATTTTGCGTGAAATGGCTCTGCACGCGCTCAGATAAAATAGAAACTGTTGTGAGTATGTACAGGGAAAAAAAAAAAAGACTGTACACACATGCACAGAGCAGTTTTTTATATTAGTAAAGTGTACAATTTAGTATAGTGTACAATACAATAACAATATTTTACAGGAACAACTTGATGATGAGCAGATGCATTTAAGTACGCAGAAAAAATGACATTCAATATACAGAAAAGGAACTGTACTCCTAAAGTGATGGTCTGAAAAACATTTCCAGGACACATCTGTCAAACCTAGGTCTGTCCCTAAAAACTAAGGATAGTTGGCAGCCATGGGGGCGGGCTGGACCGGGGGCAGCGGGCACCCGGGCCGCTCAGTCTAGCGGCTGTTCAGGCCGGCCGCCTCTTCACCCCCGTGGATGAATTTTTTTTTAATATTACCGACGGCCGCGATTGGCCGCATCGCGCCGTGTCATTATGACGCAGCCGCATTGGTGTCATTATGACGCGGCTGCATCGCGTGTCATGTGATGCGGCCGCCTGTGTGCCCCCCGGGCTGATACCTCCCAGCCCGCGCCTGTTGGCAGCTATGGTTACAGTGACCATTTACATCAAGATTTTATATTATTTTTATATAATATATATTATCTATATAACATGGTTACACCAGCATTGTGACACTATAGGACAACTCCACTACAGGTTTGTCCCCATATACCTACTTTCCTGAAATGTCTGGGAGGCTCACAAATTTTGGGGAGTCGTCCAGAAGAACAAGCATCTTCCTGGATGCCGGGCAGACGTGTGGCATAATGACTTGATTCACAACGCTATGGCCCCGCACTCTGATGCAGCTTATCACTGCATTGCACGGCAGGGGTTGGGGTCACCTGATGCCATCACGTCACCACTTGGCCTCGCCTCCAGCATCACCCAGAGGGGAGAAATTAAAAGTTGGCAAGCATGGTTTATCCTTCAGCATAAGCAGTACAACAGGTTACCTATAGTTCAAATAAATTAAACTACACTATTCAGGGTCAGATTTTGAATTTAAAGTGGTCCTGAAAAAATTGTGAAAGTGCATACATCCAAAGCAAGAACGGACTGAGATGTAATTTTAAGTCATATTCAAGTCACAATTTTTTAAAACATACCTCATCCATGTAAGTAAAGATAATATTATAAAAAATGAACCAAAATATGTCCAGCCCATGTGTGCCATTATGAAGCAATGTGCATTCATTTGTCAGCAATTTCTGTTATGACTGACAGGTGCACATGATAAAAGCAGCAGTCTCTACAACCTCATGCCACAGGCTAACCATTGCAATCTGCAAAATTGAGAAAATGACACTGTAGCTCTTTAAAATCATCCCTGACAATTGACATTCTCTCCAGACAGTAAATGTTAGCTTTCAAGACACATGTCAGAATGTAATGGGGAAAAAAACACATTTTTTCATACTTTTGTGTTCCACTTGTCCTAACAACAGTAAGTCCAATTACCAAGGTAGAAATGTACCTTGCTTAACTGCAAAGAACTGGGGTGAGTGCACTGAGATGTGTAGACCCCAGTAACAGGTCACTACTGAAATGAGACACTTGTGACCTTCAGTACAAGCTATTTTTAAGGCAATATGATGTGTGAAGTTGATATGTAAAACTAAAGAAAGCAATAAACATTATCTCACATAAGTTATATACCAACCATCTCTAAAAGACCAGAATGTTGCACAAACATTGTATCATTTTGGTAGTCTTTGGGGTATTTCTGCAGCTTTCTGTGGACTGTGTGAACTGCAACAGACTAGAGATAGTTAATGAGAGAGAAGCCCATCTTGACAGTATGCCAGCTGCTGCATGGGCTAGGAAAATGAAGCAGTCAAACATGGGTGCCAAGGAGAGTCAGAAGGATTTATTCAGAGCCACTCAAATCACAATATAACCTTGCAACTGCATCTTTTTACATGAAGGGTTTGATGAAACATTAAGGCCCTAACTACCATCACTACTTCCAACCCTACGAATAGCATGCAACTATACATGTACTCAGTAGTCTTGGTGGAAATTTAGAAGTGGTGGTATGAAAAATGAAATCGGAATGAAAATGAATGTAATTTGATAGTTTTACAATGAAGGCAGAAGGAGAAGTGACGGTATCGCATATCACTGTATACACCCCCACTTCCATCACTGCATGCACTGATATAGTATGTAGTCATCAGGAAAATGACATAGCAGACATATGAGGAGGGAGATTCCCCTAGTAGCTGGCGCCCCAATACCATTTATATTCTGTACTGATAAAAACAGCTCAACTGTTGTAGCAATACAACAACAAATATAACCTATATATAAGTTTATTTGAAGTATTGTTTTGTCTCCTATCAGTGTTTAGTGAAACATAAGCATAAGTGACCCTACACAAATAATACGCATTTATTCAGGTCTAAAGAAAACGTGGCTGATAAATCACAAATAGAATTTTAGACTGGTTTTATCAACCATTAATGTTTGAAACACATTTTTAAACACATTGTTTAATAAATATAAGCTTTCAGTAGAACGTTCAATCAAAATATTACTAGTTTGCAATAGTCAAGAACTAAGAGGTCTGTTTAAGACTATGTACTATCCTATATTTTCTATAGCTTTTTATCATAACAATGGAAAATCTACTATAGCTGCAATTTACCAATAAAAAATGTGACAGCAGTAAGAGAACTCTCACAGTTTCACCAGATAGTGCAAGGTCCCTCTGCGTATGCAGACTCGGCACGGTCTGTTTACACATGCACAGTAACGGGCTACCAGTTCCATTTTTTACACAAAAAAAATAATGTTTATATATATATATATATATATATATATATATATATATACACACACACACACACACACACACACACATACACATATATACATAAAAAGGAGAAGGAATAAGACACCTGATAGTGTAGTAGTTAAAAGAATCCAGTGCAATTGGTGGTAATTATTATGCGTACCAGATATAAGAGTGGGTGAGGCACTTCTATGTTGAGGTCCAATGTTGACAGGCTCCAAAACATATGGCAAAAAAGACAGAATAGTGGTAATAGTGCGTTTAAATACCGTTATTACAGTAGTTTCAATAGCGGCTTTTTGCTCGCAGCTCCCTGAACTGCGAGCAGAAAGCCAGGATAAATTTACAGTAATAATGGTAAAAGGTTTAGCTCGACGATACTCTGGGGGGAATTGAATTCCCCCATAGTGTAATATATTGTACCAAAAATAATTTTTAATAGAGTACACCTACAAAATTATTTTTAGATTCTTTTGTGGACTAACCACCGGGTTTATTGGAGGCTGGCTGCCACATGTACATAAGGGAGTGTGTCAAGGTGTATTATTACATGGACTGTTGTTTATACCAAATATTAGGAGCTCATAGAGCTCATTTGATATCTTGTTTCGTTTTGTGATATTTGTGCTTTTGCCCTTCTGCTCCCTGAGCTCGCCTTAGGACTCCTGCGTTACGGTTGACAGGTGTCAGTCAAACAGTCAAATTCACCACCTGTCTCTGTCCTGTTTGTTTCTCTATGAGCCTGATTCATGTTACGTAGCATACCTTGCGTGACGTAGCTCTGAGCTCAGAAATGGACCTTATGCTAATGAAGACAAGTGATGTGTGGACGCAAATGACACTTACTACTGCCTATGACTTGAGGCGCGGAACGGGAAAGGGAAGGGGCAGAATAATGCAGGCGATGTACAATAATGGGGTTCCGATGCAAATGCGGACGATTTAAAGCCTGGGTTTCTCATAACTTTGTTTGTTTTCAGCTGTATCATTTGCACCCACTACAGGGAAGGTGTAAATGCCGACTGATAGTCTTTGATTTAAAAAGCTAGCACAGAACATCTGTATGCAAGTAAAAGAGACTATAAAAATGTACACAGTACACAGTATGAATTATAAGCATGTATATTTATATTTTTTGTAAAGAATACTGAATGTACCCAGATTCAAATGGAAAAGTATCTTGAGATACACTTGGATTTGAATATGGAATACAGAGAAGTTCCATGCTGTTTTCAAACGCAACTAATGTGCAAGTAGCTTTCAGGCTTGAATCAGGCCTTATCTGTTTAACTATGCAAAAATGCTTTATTTAAATAATAAAGCTTATTTTTTCCACAATCGGGAGCCTCTGCTATCGCCATCCTGAGATACAGAGGGCAACAGGAAGACAAGGGCGGTACAGCAGCAACAGTACTTGATATAGGCGGCAACAGGATTCGCTGACCCGGGGGGGCTTTATTAAAAAGGGAGAAGTCCTAAATCCAGCAAAAGCTCCAACTCTACAAAGTGGGCTGCTTAATTCAGCTGCAGGAGTAAACCACAAATGTCACAATTGCTGACATCCATGCACGGTTACCAATTTCAACTGGTCTGTCATTATAAAAAAACAGAAACATAGGATTTCAATACAAAAGTAAAATGAATGAGGGACCTTTATAAAAGGTGCTGTGTTAATAAAATGAAGCCTTTTATTTAGTGTAATCATCTGTAAAATATTTTTACATACAAATATGCAACAAAAGTAATTAACAAAAGTTATAAACTATAGGAGACTATAGGTTCATCCATTTTAAAAAAAACAAATCTATATAGACAAATCAATGTGCCAAACTCAACTTTGTTTATATCAATATGTTGTAATGATAACATTGAAGTTGATGGTAACATTTTCATGGATTTTTTTTATTCTCAATATTACAGGTAAATAGTATTGCTTAAAGTTTGTTTCCCTTTTCATATTACTTTATAAATGCCATAAAATTTGTAGCAATGGTAACTAGAGGGAGAAACATTAGTAGATAAACAGTTCTCTATAGTTTTTAACTAACCTACAATTCCCCATAAATGAATTCCACTGCATGATAATGGTTTTTCTAATTTGCACTCAATTTACTGTAATACTAAATCTCGGTGTATACAGTCATGGCCAAAAGTTTTGAGAATGACACAAGTATTGGTTTTCACAAAGTTTGCTGCTTCAGTATTTTTAGACCTTTTTGCCAGATGTTGCTATGGTATACTGAAGTAAAATTACAAGCACTTCATAAGTGTCAAAGGCTTTTGATGACATTAGGTTTATGCAAAGAGTCAATATTTGCAGTGTTGACTCTTCTTTTTGAAGACCTCTGCAATTCGCCTGGCATGCTGTCAATCAACTTCTTGGCCACATACCGACTGATGGCCGCCCATTCTTGCCTAATCAATGCTTGGAGTTTGACAGAATTTGTGGGTTTTTGTTTGTCCACCCACCTCTTGACGATTGACCACAAGTTCTCGATTGGATTAAGGTCTGGGGAGTTTCTTGACCATTGACCCACAATTTCGATGTTTTGATACCCAAGCCACTTAGTTATCACTTTTGCCTTATGGCAAGGTGCACTACCATGCTGGAAAAGGCATTGTTCTTCACCAAACTGATCGTGGATGATTGGTAATGGTTGCTTTCGGAGGATGTTTTGGTATCATTCTTTATTCATGGCTCTGTTCTTAGACAAAATTGTGAGTGAGCCCACTCCCTTGGCTGAGAAGCAACCCCACACATGAATGTTCTCAGGATGCTTTACTGTTGGAATGACACAGGACTGATGGTAGCGCTCACCTTTCCTTCTCCAGACAAGAGTTTTCTAGATGCCCCAAACAATCTGAAAGGTGTTCATCAGAGAAAATGACTTTACCCCAGTCCTCAGCAGCCCAATCCCTGTACCATTTGCAGAATATCACTCTGCCCCTGATGTTTTTCCTGGAGAGAAGTGGCTTCTTTGCTTGCCTTCTTGACACCAGGCCATTCTCCAAAAGCCTTTACCTCAATGTGCGTGCAGATGCACTCACATCTGCCTGTTGCCATTCCTGAGCAGGCTCTACACTTGTGGTGGCCCGATCCGCAGCTGAATCAACTTTAGAAGACGGTCCTGGCACTTGCTGGACTTTCTTGGTGCACCTGAAGCCTTCTTTACAACTATTTAATCTCTCTCTTTGAAGTTCTTGATGATCCGATACATGGCTGATTTAGGTGCAATCTTACTAGCAGCAATATACCTGTGAAGCCCTTTTTGTGCAAAGCAATGATGACTGCACGTTTCCTTGCAGGTAACCATGGTTAACAGAGGAAGAACAATGATTTCAATCACCACCATCCTTTTAAAGTTTTTCAGTCTGTTATTCTAATTCAATCAGCATGACAGAGTGATCTCCAGCCTTGTCCTCATCAACACTTTTACCTGTGTTAACAAGAGAATCACTGACCTGATGTCAGCTGGTCTTTTTGTGGCAGGGCTGAAATGCAGTGGAAATGTTGTTTTTGGGATAAAGTTCATTGTCATGGCAAAGAGGGACTTTGAAATTAATTGCAATTCATCTGATCACGCTTCATGACATTCTGGAGTGTATGCAAATTGACATCATAAAAACTGCAGCAGCAGACTTTGTGAAAAATAATATTTGTGTCATTCTCAAAACTTTTGGCCATGACTGTACATGTGGTGCAATGTGCACATCAGTATGCACCATTTTCAGACACCATATAAAACTACACATTTTATAAGTATTCCACAATAAATTCATTCCTCTTGTTTTGCCCCTTTAGTATATTTATACAATTATTTGTGGGTTTATTACTTATATGGGTGCAGAATATTTTACACACACAGCTAATGCCTTACTAACATAGTGCATATTAGTGTGCACAATAGTGTGAACAGAGGAGGTGCAACAGCATATGGATTAATGCACTGCGCATGTGGCCAAAACCCCACACACCAGCACACATGTGAAGAGCTCTTAAAACTTGTAGTGCTTCACCCATTTGATATTTTTATGTTTTCTTTCCACATAGTAAAATAAATTAAATATACAATATTTTAGTCGTGCTTAGCTACTGTCCAAAGAGACAACTATAAGGGTTATTGAATAACGCTGCAAAGAGCACAAATATACCGTAACCCCATATCAACCAACAAAGTTAGTTACTTATTGCAGAATCTAAAATGAGCCTTTCCATGTCAGAATAGTTCCTACAACATCACTAGCAAATATTAATCTCTGTGGGGTGTGAAATTAATTTCTCACCACTGATGATAATGAGGCTATAGCTTAAATGAAAATGCTCCATATAATGATAATATGTGAACCTTCTCGCATTTGCGTCTATGACACCTTTTCTCAGAGCTGAAACCAGACATTTTAGTGCCCTGGACGAGAGACAACACTGGTGACCGCCCACCCCCCCATATTTGTGGGGGATATAGTAGGCACATGTCGCACTGCCCTAGTAATGGCTATTAGTATATAGTACAATAGGTTCTATTTTATTTAGCCTTTGAAGTACTACATAATCTTCCAACACCAATTTTTGAATAGACATATTTTACATAATGTAAAGCTAACATTCCCTGATTGCATTGAGACGTCAGCATTGTAAAGACTGAAATTGTGTATGGTGACAGCACAAGCCATTTTCAGGCATGTTATATGAAGATGAAGATCAGAGACAGACTCTAGACATAGACATAAACTGTCAGTGCAGACTCAGCATTGTCAGGATTCTAGAGTGTCACGAAGCCTAGGATAATTGGGTCCTTATCTGCCAAATTTAATGCTACTCCTTCAGAGGCGTGGAATCTAACGTAGCGCATGGTGTTCACCAGGGACCCTCGCAAGAATGTTAGGGTATAGCTGCCTCCACTACGCAGGTCACGGACCTCCTCGAGAGTACTTGGCGAGACTAGCAGGGAAGAGGCAAAGAGAAGATCACGGGAGATTAAACAACCTGCGGATTGCCAGGTTAATACCTCAAACTTGATATATGGTATGATGGCCTGCAGATGGCAGGGAAATCACCACTGGGATAGTGACAGCTGCAACAGTCTGCAGACTGTAGGGTAGCTACCACTGAAATGGTGGAGGATGAGCAATAGTCTGCGGGCTGCAGAATAGTTACCGCTGGAATGGTGGAGGATGAGCAATGTCTGCAGGCTGCAGAATAGTTACCACTGGAACGGTGGAGGACAAGCAATATTGTGCAGGCTGCGGGATAGTTACCACTGGAATAGCGCAAGATGAGCAATAGTCTGTGGGCTGCAGAATAGTTACCCCTGAAATGGCGGAGGTGGAATAGTCAGCGGACTGCAATGCTAAAAACAGGGAAATGGTAACAGGTACAATAGTCTGTGTACTGCAATGCTGAACGTACTGACAGGTGCAGTAGTCAGCGGGCTGCAGGAGGAGAGACAAAACACGTCCAACTCCTAACAGGGCAGTAACCTAAAGGAAAGGCATCAAGGAACTGGAGGAGGCGCTTTAAATAGTGGGAGACCTGATAGAAGTCCAGTAGAAGATTACTATAAGATTTAAAGCAGATTGGCTATCCGCAACTGAGATGGCGGTCGTCGGGAGCGGTCAACATGGCTCCTAGTAGGGGTGGGGAGCGGATTGCAGACCAAACCCTAGCCTTTGGCTTGACTGCTGCACTCCATGTGGCTTAGCCAGTAAGTAACAAAATTTCATAGCACGTGCTGGCCCATATTAACTAACCAGCACCTCTCAAAAAAACCTCCCAAAAAACAGAATCCCGCACTGGAGCTTGTGTACTTCTGATCTTGCTGCCTGGGCATTGGCACTTGTCGCACTGCCTTAGGCTGGATATACACTACAGAAAATATATCCTGATGTGATATCCTTAACAGTTTTACCAATGATAAAAAAAAAGGAAAAAGTTAAAGTCGGCCAATTCATGTGTACACATTAAACACACTTTACACAATTTACTTTTAAGATCTGTGCTCTTCATCTGTCATAACCATCGGCTGAAAAGATCGTGACTCTGTACACTCCATAGAGATCTATGGAAACCGCTGATTGTGAGTGCAAACACACTGTAGAATTGTAATTACATCGTTCCATCGTTGAACAAGATTTTTAGTGAAGTTTAAAAATCAAATGAAACGATACAATGCGCTTTGGAAAGACTATCATTCATTGTTGGGATATACACACTAATGCAATATCGGGCCAAACAGTCATTTATCGCGTGATTGGCCCAATAATGTTCTTAAAACCCTGTAGTGTGTACTCAGCCTTATATATGCCCCTTTCTTTCCCGACCTGTTTATAGAGCTATCAAACATTGGTATGCAAATGCAGTCTCTAGAGTTTTTAAGACAAGTGCAAAGCAGGCAAACTCTGAAAAAAATAAAACTCACAATATTATGTGTGTGTCCATAAGCATTTCGGTTCATACTTGCATCTGAATGCATATGCATTGTGGTTTCTCTATATGCTGCCTGTTTCATTTCAATACATTCAAAGAAAATCACTCTTGAAAAAGCCCTTTAATCTCTATGGGAATAGATTGTGTTCATATCCAATAAGGGTTAACAGAAGCAGTTACAATAGCTGCTTAGCCAATCAATTATTAGATCTTATTATTTTAACAACTTTAATAATAATCTAATTTTACAGGGACTCAGAGTGAGCAGTTGTGTCATGCCTTATGATTTCTTTTTCTCTGCATATTAAAAGAATATTTTTCCGTAGACTAAAAGAAGATTATAGATTTGGATTAGAAATATGGAACACTTTCCTTTGGATTAAAGCAAAATGATTTTCCCTTTGGATTAGAAGAAAAGTTTACTTTTGGATTACAAATATACAACAGTCCCCACAAGAGGGTGATCACCTTTGTCTTAATTTTTATTAATAAAATGGAGAACGCACGATGGCAGTTGGAGTAAGCTGTACACTGGCTCAGCTCTTTGCCCGAAGCTCCCACTTTTCCTTATTCTCACAAATATAAAGCTTTGTATATTTCTGAATACTGTTGGCAAACGTCACAGTTGTGCTGTGATTAACAACTGTTAATTCAAAGCCTAAAATAAAAAGCATAGGGCTAGTTTTCATAAACACTATTAACTTTGGCAGCGCTACAGTTAATAGTGTTTATAGAACAGTCCCCTAAGCGTTTTATTTTAGGTTTTAGATTACCAGTTACATCTTATTTGGGAACCGCGTGGTCGCATCGCCCCCTTAAGAGCAGCAATTTCACTGTCGAAAAGTTAAGTGACATGAATTAAAGTTCCGGCATTGACTCGTATCGCAAATGTTTCCTTTCCCTTTCTCTATAAGTCTGCATGTAATATATGTCACCACAACAACTATCGGCATTTTTAAGTCTAAATCTATCTCGTCGGAATTCTTCTCTTCTTTCAACATTCCCATTGATAATCCTACTGTCTCTTCTGCCACTAAACTTTTTTCACTTACTTCCTCCTTTGGTCTCTCTCATCTCCCACCCACTGTGAAGGGTATTCCCTTGACCTTTGTCTTCTGCCGCTACTACTCCATCTCTAGTACCTCCAATTTAGCCTTCCCACTATCTGACCACAACCTCCTTTTCTTCAAACTCACCTTACCTCATGCCCTCCCCCCATGCACCCAAATCCACAAGTACACAACGAAACCTAAATACTCTTAACCCAGTCCACATCTCTTTCACTAAAACAACAATTTTCTCCAATGACTGCCTTGTCCTGTCCTAATCAGGCTGCCTCTTTCTATAATAAAACACTCACTTTAGCCGCAGACAATGGAGCTCCAGCTACTGTACATAGTCTCCGGCGATCCAAACCCCAACCATGGCACACCAAACAGACCCGCTACCTGCAAAAGTGCTCCCCCACTGCAGAGCGCCACTGTAGGAAATCTCATTGCTATCCGGATTTCCTCCACTATAAATTCATCCTTCCATCTTACAGCACTGCCCTTTCAAATTTTAAACAAACATTCTTCAAATCTCTAATAGCCATCTAGTCTTCTAACCCACATTTGCCACCTTCAACTCACTTCTATGCCCACCTATTTCAAAGACATAATCAACACCATCAGGGAGGATAATTCCTCATGCCCAATTATACTCACTCCACCCACCTTTAACTACACTCCACAATCCACCCTTAATTCATTCTCTCCAGTAACTGAAGACGACTCTGCACTCATCTCACCCTGCAACCTGTCCCCTCGAGCCTATTCCCCCCCAACTTCTCTGCTCCCTCTCCTCCACTGCATGCCCACCTCTATCTCACCTCTTCAACCTCCACTGGCACATTTCCATCCTCCTTTAAACATGCACTCATCTCAAAAAGTTTAAAGAAACCATCTCTCGATCCAGCCTCTCTCTCCAACTACTGCTCTATTTCTCTCCTCCCCTTTTGCTCCAAACTACTTGAGCGACTAGTGTATAAACATCTGATTTACTTTCTCTCCTCTCATTGCTTTCTCAACTCTCTGCAATCAGGATTCTACCCCCAACATTCCACTGAAACTGCTCTCACAAAAGTGAGTAATGATCTACTTACTGCAAAATCTAAAGGTAATTTCTTCATACTCATTCTCCTGGACCTCTCTGCTGCTTTCGACACTGTTGATTGCCCTCTTCTTCTATACACCCTTCATTCGATTGGCCTTCATGACACAGTTCTTTCCTGTTTCACTTTCTACCGCTCCTTCAGTGTTTTTACCTCTGGTGCATCCTCCCCTCCACTTCCACTATCTGTTGGGGTCCCACAAGGCTCTGTTCTTGGCCCTTTACTAGTATAACCAACTTTCTGCTATCTCCACATGGATGTCCCAATACTACTTAAGCTCAACATGTCAAAAACAGAGCTTATTATTTTCCCTCCAACCAGACTCACCACCTGCCCTCAAATATCCCTCACTGTCAAAAATGACACAATTTTCTCAGTCACCTAAACCCGCTGCCTTGGTGTCACACTTGAGGCCACACTCTGCTTTATTCCACACACCTAGACTCTCTCCCAGCCCTGTCGACTCCACCTTAAAAACTTTGCCAACATGCTACCAAAACGATCATCATCTCCCGTCTTGACTATTGCAACCTCCTGCTATCTGGCATTCCTGACACTCATATATCCACACTTCAATCCATCCTAAATGATACTGCAAGACTGATCTTCCCTGCTCACTGCTCCACATCTGCTGCACCACTTTGCAAATCCTTACACTGGCTCTCTGTGACCTCCAGAATCAAATACAAATTACTCACCCTTACATTCAAAGTCCTCAACAACACTACCTCTGCATATATCTCAAATTTCATATCAAAATACTCTCCCTCTCGTCCTCTTCGATCTACCACTGAACTGCGCCTTGTCTTGTCTCTGTTAACCACCTCTCACTCCCGCCTACAAGACTTCTCCCGTGCTGCTCCCCACTTATGGAATTCCCTACCACACTTAATCAGCCTTTCCCATAGCCTGCAAATCTTTAAAAACTCTTTGAAAACCCATCTTTTTTTTTTTTTTTTTTTAGAGATGACCTTATCCCTGATAACACTATTCACACTATTGCACCCCCTCTGCTCCGTTTGCACTGAATGACATTCAGTGAGGAGCGGAGCGGAGAGGACCCAGACAGAAGAGAAAAGTTAAAAGAGAAGAGGTGAAAGAAGCCAATACATAGGTAAGTAAAGAAACGGAGGCAAGGCGAGGAAGACAAAGACACCAAGGGCTAGATTTACTAAGCTGCGGGTTTGAAAAAGTGGGGATGTTGCCTATAGCAACCAATCAGATTCTAGCTGTCATTTTGTAGAAGGTAGTAAATAAATGAAAGCTAGAATCTGATTGGTTGCCATAGGCAACATCCCCACTTTTTCAAACCCGCAGCTTAGTAAATCTAGCCCCAAGTGGTGAAGGAGACGGGAAGGTGGCAGGATGGCACAGTGATGGAGGAGATGGGGGAGGCAGTATGGCACAGGGTAATGAAGGGGGGAGCAGCAAGGCACAGTAATGAAGGAGAGGGGTGGAGCAGCATGGCACAGTGATGAAGGAGAGGGGGCAGGATGGCACAATGATGAAGGAGAGGGGTGGAGCAGCATGGCACAGTAATGAAGGAGAGAGGGCAGGATGGCACAGTGTGATGAAGGGGGGGAACAGCATGACACAGTGATGGAGGGGGGAACAGCATGACACAGTGATGGAGGGGGGACAGGATGGCACAGAGATGAAGGGGAGGGGGGACAGGATGGCACAGTGTGGTGAAGGGGAGGGAGAACAGGATGGCACAGTGTGGTGAAGGGGAAGGGGGACAGGATTGCACAGTGTGATGAAGGGTGGAGAGCAGCATCCCACAGTGTGATAAAGGGGGGCCAGGTGAAGGGGGGAAAGCAGCATGAAGGGCGCAGTGTGATCATAAGACGGCACAGCGTGGTGATGATGAAGGGGCACAGTAATGTGTGTGTGATGGCACAGGGGGCTTGTGGTAATGTGTGTATGTGATGGCACAGGGGGCTTGTGGTAATGTGTGTGTGTGATGGCACAGGGTGCTTGTGGTAATCTGTGTGTGTGATGGCACAGGGGGCTTGTGGTAATGTGTGTGTGATGGCACAGGGGGCTTGTGGTAATGTGTGTGTGTGTGATGGCACAGGGGGCTTGTGGCAATTTAGTGCGAGGAAGGTGGTGGCTACTTAGTGGGTGCAATTTTGTTTGTGGGGCGATGGTGGGGCAATTTAATAGTGAGGACTATTAATTTAAGATGGGGTAGATTGGGGGCTATTGAATGTGGGGGTGAATTTGGGCACAATGAGGTCTCTTTATTAAATGTGACTGCTGGGGCTGTTTGGAGGGAGGGAAATAGGCTAATTTATTAAATGGGAATACTATTATTTTAATGCTGCGACTAGAAGAAGGCCTAACAATTAATCGTGGGTGCTACTGATTTAACGCCGGGGCTGGTTGAAATTTTCTAAATGTATCCATTTTTTTCCCAAATAGGGCCCCCAACATTCCAGGATCCAGAGAAGCCGCAACTGAAGAAACCTGCAGCCACAGGTGGTGAAAGAGATAAAAACAGGTAGAAATGTGAAGGGCAGGCCAATACTGTGAACTCTTTATGTATACACTGCATTCTTTAAATACTACACTATGGTGGTAGATGTCCTGAAAGTCAGGAGTACTGGGACATATGTCATGCTCCGGGGAGTGGGCACTGCACCCTTGTGACACTGGTGTACACAACAATGCAGGTTTTTTTCTGTAGGAGTGTGGACTAGCGCTTTCCACCTGTTCGCCACGCCCAATGATGCATAGCCATGCCCCCAACTGTATCAACACACCCACTACGGCAGCACAACATTTTTTTTACATGCTCAACTATGAGGAGGGCCCCATGAAGTTGTTGTACCAGGGCTCTGAATTCCTCTTGGCAGCCCTGATCCTTTAAACTTGTACTAATAAACTTAAGAGTTTAACAAAATGCACCAAAGCAGGAACAGCGCCAGCAACTATTTCACCCTCACTCTACCTGTCCTGATAACGAACACAGCTGGTTACAAAGTGACATTGTTATGAGACGTACACAGGTACAATAAATTGATTACTTTATATTAAAGGTATATTAGGATTCAGCTTCTTTCTAAATTTTTCTACATTAGATTCCTTGACGGACAGACAAAATGCAAACCCTGCTGTATATATTAAAACTGAAAAAAGAGTTAGTTAGCTAATACAATGTTATCTGTATTTTTATCGGATGTTAGATAGAATTTAGTGTCTTTTCTATTAAAACTGGATGTAAATAATTATATATACTTTATATATTTTGCATAATTAGGTTACTTTGCCACTTTAGAAAAATATAATTTCTATTTAATTGTATATTAATACTGTATATTAATAACTTTCAAATCTTAAATTATCTGCTTTCAGAGTTTTACACTGGTTTGTAAATAATATTATCCGGGCAGTAAAACAGACAGGGCATGTATTCATAAAAATATGACCCCTAAGGTGTAACTGTTTAAAATATAAAGGCTAGATAATACCCTTGAAATGGTACTGCCAAATAAGATGCTAAAACCCTACAATTGGTGCATTCCTTATTTATATATAAATAGCATGCATAACCATCTCACCTTAGTTATGGGTGAGGCTCTAAAAATGACTATCTGAAAGTTTCCTATCGCGCACATTTGGTACAGTTTGCATGATGTCAAACCCCAACCACATTACAAGGCGCATTACATTATACAAAAGTTGTAAAGGAGTTCACGCTTCTAATGTCTATTCTGCAGATGACAAACACATAATGCAAAGAGAGACGACTTTTCACGGTAACTGCTCGCTCTCAGAGTGCAATAAAACATGTGCTTCGGATAACATAAAACAACCTGCAATAGATTTACACAGTTATGGAACACATCCCTATATGATGGGTGCACAATTACATTGACCTAGACCCAGGACTGTAGAAAAAAAAAAAAAAATCAACATTTAATCAGAACCAATGAAATGACCTTGAGATATTTTCCATCTCTGAAATATGGGATTTAAGATTGTTTTCTGTCACAGTGCAGAATGCCTTGATAAACTACACTTCTCTAGCAGATGATGAAACACAACACTGGGTCCCAAAACAGTCTCTGCTTGATATGAAATACTAACATAGCCTCATCCTCTACACAAACCTCTAAGTGAGCTCACAATTATGTTTTAGTAATATGCCAGAGGCACATTACAAAACCTTTAAACATTTTATAAGCTGGAAAAAACCAAACTTACAATACAATGATACGGTTAATTGAATACACAACAAAACCTAATTTAAGAGCTTTATGGCTACTGTGGTAAAGAATGTGTTTCATATGGATGAGGGGGTCATCTCTCTACAGTGGAATTAAGCCTTCAACCCAGCAGAATTCAAGAAGCAAAAGTGTACTGGTTAGATTAGTACAGCCGAGTGGTGGATTTTTAATGGGAGACTATTTAAGCTTACAGTCGTATGGATGGATGTATTTACAGACCTAAACAGACCGCACATGTATTTTTTTTTGCACTATTATTACTATATTTGTACTTTGTTGGCTCATCAATAAAGGAGTGGCAAAACTGTGCACTATTTAAAAAAAGGAACATATACAGTTTATTGTAATTGTCCATACGGGAATACAAAATATATTTTTTATTGTAACAATATTTATGTGAGTGAGAAATTTTTTTTATTAAAATGGCTCACTACCCTTTCATAATGGCATATTACATACTCGTGAATTATTTCTAAGGAATGACAGGCACTCAATGATTGTACAAAATGATGCTTAGGCATATTTAGTAAACACTCAGCCCCTCTTTTCTTTTACTATTGTTTCTGTCCTTACTCTCCCTATTTTCCCCTGTTTGTTTTTTCTATCTTCTTTACTCCTGTAACCCCATGTTAGATAAAGATTTTATTAAGCTAGCGATGGAATGAGGGATACTTTAATTTAGTGGATTTTACAAGCTCTACTATAACCTTTGTTACATAAATTTGCATTTTCTTTATAGCTCCCATCTGTGCCTTTTAGCCAAGTGTGTTTATCAACCAGCAGCTTTATTCTCTATATTGGGATAAGACACAAAGCTGCTCTCTGGATATTATTGTAACCACTGCAAAAAGTACAGTACAGCTGTATCCTAGGACAACAAAACTAAACAGCTTTTAAATAGAAGCCTGGCACATACAGGAGAGCATGTAAAAAATTACATTAAAGCCATCTGAAGGTGAAAATGTAAGCAGTGACTATTAGCCGAGCCAGGTCTGAAGCAATTGATTGCATATTTTCATCCCTCATCTTTAAACCACATCTTGCATTACTTTACATTAAATAAATCAATGCTGTGTCCACCCAATGAAAGTGCAATTTCCAAAATTGGAGCACACTGTATCCCAACTAACAAGAGAGATTCCCAAAGCATGACAAAATCTTTAGGATATGGTCTAGAAGGCAATATATAAGGAGAAATACACCTAAACTATGCACTGTAATAACACCTAAAACATTGCTGTGGTCCTTTTATGCGGGTTGTTGCACTGTGTATTCTCTCTGTAGCTATATACTGGAAAATACACACATATAAATATGAGAGAGCACAAGATCCAGCTGGAGTGCCACATGGAACTGTGCTCTTGCTGTGAACTCTGACTTGTTATTAGAACCCAAACCTCGTGAAAGTCAGGGAAACTATTGCTCCATCCAATGCTTTGCATGTTACTGAAGCAAGACAAGACTATTAGTTCAAAAGACACCGCTGCAAGCCAGAGCCAATATCAATAGTGGCTCCTCCCCATAGGCCCGATTCCCTAGAGCCCAGCTGTGAATTTAGCTCACTGCACAAAGTCAGCCCTGAGCAGTGTGATCAGTAAGTCTATTGTAGACCGTAGACAAGGCAGACAGGAGCTACAGTATGCCGCAACAGCAGATGGAATTGCACTAAGCTTGTTTCAATTTCTTAATAAATCATTCCTACAACAAGAAAAGAAAGTCTTCCCTTTTCAACATCTGGTTAGCTTGTCCAAAGGAAAATACTACAGACTACAGAGGCTGAAAATATATGCATTAACCGCTTGGGTTCTCCTTCCAAATGCGAAACAGACAAATTATATGTTCAGAGTTATTATATTTCCAACACCATACTTCATATGCTGTAATTTGTAATTCCATTCTTTCCTTCCAATTTTACAACAGGAGAAATATGGCAATAAATATACTGTACAATTAAATACATATTAGGCATCTGTACCATATGGTGTCCAGAATATGAATGGGAATATTTGTTTTTCTCTTTATTTACAGTATGTATACATTTAGTAGAAAGTGGTGCACGTGAGTGAGAAATTATAATAATTGAATCCTGTAAGCAATTATTTCCAGGCACCAAGTTCTGTGAATGGGTAGCCGGAGTAAGGCTATGGCATGTGCATATAAGGTCAAGCAACGGGATCATCAGTCACCTTGGTCTCACATGCAGGCGGCCAAACTGGACATGATCCAGCCTTTCAAGCTCTCAGGTTGAGTGGCTTTATCACTTCCAGCATCATTGAGTTTGGCTGGAAAATGACAGCATACACTGGCTGATTGCAGTCATCTTCTGACCAAATTTTTCATCATAATCAATAACTATTTCAATAGAAATTAACAGTCATTGCTTTTCTATGTACTATGTCTAACGTCAGCTTTTTCTAAACTCTTGTTCAGATTGATCCTGCTGCACCTATCAATTTGCTGCTAAGCTTCCAATCTTAGCCTACTGTCGGCCCAGCTCTTTGTTTCCTACTCTTGAGCTCAGTATTTCAGTTTTGGCTATCCTTACTGGTGCTGCTGCCACTCCTACGGTGTTGACCAGCCCAGGATATCTCAAGTTATCTCCTCTAGTTCGTAACCTGACGACTCATCCCACCTCTGCCAAGTCACATTTACTGCTGACTAATCGATTCGGAATACCAACCTTCCACTAAATTGTAGTCTGGCTTTCCAATTTGGGCCCCTAATTTACAGATACTGCTTTTGTAACTAATATTACTGTTTCTGCTACTGTTCTCTTCAGTGTGTTCTTATAAGCCTGCTTTTTAGAGCAGAGTGGGGGTCCTGGGAGGTTACAGCTGCATTGTTAGGCCCTACCCAATCTTTGCTATGTGGACTGGAGATGCAGAGTTCCAGCCCTATTCACAATACAAGTACTTGTGGCTCCAAGCACAGATGACATGCTGGGATGCCTCTAACTGGTGAGTATGCCTGATGTAGACAGGGACTTTTCCTTTTCTGGTCATTCACAATTATTAATAGAAGACGATGGTCTGCAAGAAGCACAGCATAAAGAAGGAGGAGGATTGCCTTGCTTTTGGTTTATCCGCATGTTTGTGCCAGAGAATGTGGAAGTTTCAAGCCTTTATTCCATTTACACTTTGTTCTACCCTGAGTAATGACCAGGGATCCTCAAAATATATGAACTAATAATAGGAAATCTGGACACATTATATGAACCCTACCCTTTATACAGTTCAGGCAAAAAATATTTGGCACTTTTTGAAAATAACTCACAATTTCCTATAAACATAAGGTGACTATATAGTCTCCACAATTCTCTCTCTGTTAATATAAACAGTCTTTGTTTTTGATTATGAATTTAATATCTATATCCTTCTAAATAAGCTAATGTAAAGAAATGCCATTGACAAAATTACTGACAACCAACACATAATATATAGTAGCACACACTAAATGCTTCCTATAGCCATAGATGGACTTTCTGCACCTCTCTACTGGCAGTTTGGTCAACTCTTCTTCTGCTCCAGTTCTCCCAACTGCTGTTTTCAGATCTCTCCACAGCTGTTCTTTGAGATTTAGATCTGAACTCATTGCTGGCCACTTCAGAACAGTCCAGTGTCTTGTCTTTAACCATTCCTGAATTTACACTTTCCTCAATGTTTGATTGTATGGAAGGTGCTCTTTTCAATTTGCTTTCTATAACCATAGGGATGAGGTGTTTTACCAAAAAGCTCTAATTTGGTCTCATCGGCCCACAGGACAATCTCCCAGAAATAATTTGGCTTGTTCAGGTGTGTTTTGGCAAACTCAAGTCGGGCTTTCTTATGTTTATCTTTCACATTGGGCTCTCCTGGGTCTCCTACCATAGAACTCTATTGTCATAGAGTTGCAAGTTGAGACTGTTGTACCTTGTGCCTGAAGGTCAACTTGAAACTGTCTGGCAGTTGATTGAAATGCTTTATCCACCATTCAAACAACCCTGCTCTGCAATGTTAATCAATTTTCTCTTTCCAGCAGAGTTTGTCTAAGACCAATAGCATTGTAGCTTCCTCAAATCCGAAATATGGTGAAAATGGGAACATCAAGGTCTCTGGAGATTGATTTGTAGCCTTGAGGTTGTCCATATCTGTGTCTGACCTCCTCAGACAATTTCTGGCTTGCTCTGTTTTCTCCATGCTCATTACACACACAGTGACACAAACAGTAGAATGATGAGTCTTTTTCTTCATTCAAGCTTGTGTAGTGATTTTTACATTGTAGGCACATGCTACTCACAACAGATGAGTTCAGTTACTGAGTCAAAGATAATCACTTAATTATTTCTAGCCACTTCCTCTTAAAGGTGCCACTCATTTTGTCCAGCCCATAATACATTCGTGGATACCAAAAAATTTTAATTTTATCAAGTTTCTGGATAAAAAGGTGAATTATTAGAAAATAACTACAAGGATGCACGTCAAGATGTTTAGCCATGACTCAGGAAATGCCCTCATTTACCAAAACGCACAAAACATACCATTTTGCACACAGATATCTTGTCATTGCAAGTGGGTTAATCACATGGAATTATCCGATGAAACTAACTGGATCACCTTTAATCATACTACAGACCACAAGACAGGAGGAAAGCTTCTAAGAAAAAATGCCTCAAATATGTCCTATAAATCCACACACACTGTCTTTTTGAAACATATATTTCTTTGTTATCAAACATGTAGGAAACAAACCAAATAGACATTTCCATTGTCCTATTTACATAAAATGTGATGTGTGATTAGAATACTTTTTCCCTATGGCAATCATCCATTTAGTCCCTGAACCATTATAGAGACCACCATCCATTTCTTTCATTCTCAAAACTAAGCTTACCTAAGGTATATCCATAGAATTGAGGGAGTGTAAAATAAGAAAGTATATATATATATATATATATATATATATATATATATATATATATATATATATATATTTAGCACTCTTACCACTCAGCCATCTGAGATTTTCTATCTATGTTTTCACCCCAGATTAATAAATAGACCCTTTAATGATGTAGCATGTACCACCTATTTTGCTCTGCTAGGACTCCATTATTTATTATCAGGGGATTATGGGAAGCAATCTACAGATTTCTGTGGCTTTATTTTCACTTCTACATTCCCCACACATATTTTAAAAGCATTCAAGGTTAAAGAGATTTTATTTAAGCAAATTTAATCTGATTTTGCCTTCTAATGTGATTCATTAGATCCTTGTCTAGTTGGGAAGAAAAATATGATGAAAAGTAATAGTTTAATAATGTGTGTGCAGTTTCATTATCTCTTCACATTACAACAACATCATCTTAGTGTACGCTGGGAGAAGCCTAATTGGACATTACCATCTTTCCTGTAACATTCATTATTTTCTGCAACGCACAGAACTTTATCACTTCCTCATGCACAAAAAAAGACATTTTAGATTATAAAGGTTTAAATAAAACAGCTTATGCTAAACAGAGACAAATAGAATGTAATGTGTATAGCACACACTACGCACGCCACAACCAGTCATCTATGAACTGATGTCCGATAGGTGGGTTCTTTGCACAGTCTCTGTTCTATTACAATGATGTCATGCTTGCCAGACCTTGGAGGTGGAAGTTCAAACCACAAATGGGGAATTTAATAAGTAATGTAACAAGTGCATGTATTACAGTGAAGATACCAAAATAAAAAAGGGGCACTTTTATGACATTACAGTCATAATTAAATTCTTAAAAAATCAATTTTTTACTCCATTTTAATAAATGTCATAAAAAATATCCTCTATATTGTTTAAATAGTTTCTCTAAATATAGTGTGCCCTTTAACATTTAGAGTCAGACAGAATGAATAGAAATTGTCCAGAATTTTAATTTTCTATATGCAATAAACAACTTATCTGTAAAAGTTTGATATAACAAGTGAGCAGTGTAATGTTTCTGTCATCACGTTCCCCGAAGCATCACAAACAGAACAGACATACTGACAATACAGGGCAATTGTGCCAAAAAAGTGGGGTAAGCCAGGGCAAAGGGGCATATGCTTCAATTTAATATAAGTTATCAATAATACTCATCACTGAGATAAGGTTCATTATAGCCAGTATATCTGGTATACATATAGAATGCTTGTGTGGAAAAAGGATACTTTGCACTTAAAAGGTTTGACCAATCAGGAACTAAACTCACACAATGCCCCCCTATGCCCTGTTATATTGGCACTGTGATAAGCAGTTGCTAAATATATTTTGCATTGTTTCCTGTCATCCAGTATAGGTGTAAATCTGGTGGTGTAGTACTTGTAATTACATCACTGTAACCACTAGCTGTTCTTGTATTAGAGGAATATAAACTGCCATGATCAAAATCTAAATCTCATGATGTCTCACCTTAATGAAGCAAATAAGAAAGTTCCTCTTGCTTTCACAATATTGTCACATGTTGCTCCATTGAGCATTAAAAAAAGATTTGAGAATGCTAATTACATCCATTGCAAAAATTTCTAGTGAGTGGAAATACTTTCAAAATATTAAGGTCTTTGGTGAACATCCTCTAAGTATAGGAGAAATATTCATCCGGGTAAAAATCTGTGCAGCCATTTTTGGATAACCACTAAAATGTGAAAAATCCAGCTTTGGTGGACTTGAACATCAATGCAGAATATTAACTACATTCAGTCTGGCGAACCACCATACACTACCAGCAAAGCAGATACAGCTTCCACGCAGACATGGCTGGGTGGGTCGCTGGGTCTCAGGTTACTAGTATTCTACATTTAAGTTTAACTTCACCCAGAATTTCAATTTCTGGGTGGAATAAGCCTTTAAGACAATTTAGACTTTATTCTTTTATTAAATAATAAATTAAAAAATTATTGTGGTAGAACTTTCTATAGTAATGACACCCAGCTTCTACTGCTGGTACACAAGAATACAATAATAATGAACAAGAAAAATGAATATGAATTTAATGATAATTGTATCCCTCTACCCACAAACATAGAATAGCAATATCATATTCCCTCTTGCTCTTTTTCATTACTTTTAAATTAAGTTATTGCCAATAGCCTGTGATAAATAACTAATCAACTCTACTTCTGCTCTCGAATTAACTTGGGGTGTGATTACTCATTGAAGATGCACATTAAATATTTCCCCTGCCAGCTAGCACACTCTAACTTTGAAATGACAATAACATATTATAATTAGACTAAGAGCCTTTTTTTTTTTTTTTATCAAAAATACATATGTAGCCTATATTTATATAAATATGAATGTTGAACATGTGAATGGCTAATGTGCATTGCTGAATTCCTACATGCACAAGGATGGCACTTTATTAGGTGTCATGAAATAAACAAGGTGCAGCAAACATTCCTTAGAAATTCTGCTATATGGTGACATGATAACATCACACAGTTGCTGCAGATTTGTCGGCTGCACATTCTCCAAACCATTATACCACCCACCTCCCCTCTGTACAGTTGAAACAAGGCAGGATGGATCCTTGGCTTTATGTAGATTACAGCAAGTTCTGATCATACTTGCCAACTCTCCCGGAGACTCCGAAATCCGGGTAGGTCTCCTGGCTTTCCGGGAGAGCAGGCAAGTATACCGCATACTGTAATTTACTTGCCAAAATGACGTGATTCAACGTGCTGGGAGTTCAGAGATGCTCTTCGGCATACCACTGTTATAACAAATTTGAGTTACTGTCACCTTGAATCAGTTTCTCCTCTGAATTTTCTCATTAACAAGGCATTTTCTCCCACAAAACTGCCACTCACTGGATGGTTTTTTTTTTCCACATCATTCTCTGAAATTCCCAGGAGATCAGCAGTTACTGAGATACTCAAACCACTCCTTCTAGTGCTAGCAATCGTTTCTGCAGTCAAAGTCACTTAGCTCATATTTCTTCTACAACTGAACCTCTTGACCATGTCTGCATGTTTTTATGCATTGAGTTGCTGCCACATGATTGGTGGATTAGATTAACGAGCAGGTGTACCTAATAAAGTGGCCACTGAGCGCAAGTCTTACTGAAACATATACATTTCTATTATTGCAATATGTACACTTTAAAAGACAAATATTGTTACTCTCGTGATTATTAAACCTACCAACAAAGTTAAAAAAAACACACAAAAAACACCACTCAAACTAATTTAGACTAAAGCAACAGGAAAATGTATTTATTTAATTTTAAGATTTATTATCCACATTTTACTACAGCAAAAGTGATAATGTCTGACAGCTGCCACTTTCTGTCTTAATAAAAGAAAACCCCCTCTGGCAGCAGAGAATTATTTTTTCCCCAGACTGTTACAGGTACTGAATTCTTGTGGCATTATCCTGGGTACTGAATTCTTGTGGCATTATTATGGGTACTGAATTCTTGTGGCATTATTCTGGGTACTGAATTCATGCGGAAAAATGTTGACACCAGAGATGGAAGACATACATGTTCTGAGAATATATAACTTATATATTAATATTTCTCTCCTTTCTCATTTTATCTAAGATGATGAGTGGGGCATGTTCTTAGCAGAAAAGAAACAACATGCAGTACAATATTAAAGATAAGAAAATCACACATTTTTATGTATTTTATTTCCATTTTAAAGCCATTAATTTTAGGCAAGCTGTAAACAAGATACAGACTGTTACTTCATAAAGTTATTAAAAAAAGATTAAGACCAGTCTCACACCTTTGTTGGATCAAGGTTATTGACAACCAAGCTAGAAACAAATGCCTGGGGAGATTATAGCTCTCTGATTGTCAGCCAGACCTTGTTATCTCATAAACCCAAAGAAAACATAGAGGGCTAACATTATATGCGCCTATTAAAGCTTAAAGCTAGGGACATGCTTTAATACGTAAATAATATCTGGATGCACAGTTGGTTTATTACATTTTTCTTGTTCTTGTTTGTATCTTCCACATCACCTGCTACATGTTTTATCTACAAGACGACAATCCACTAGCAACTATACTGGTTTGCCCTCAGAGACAAAAGCTGTCTGATGCAGAGGAAGAAAAATGCAGTTGCTGTACAGTCATGCTACTGCGAGGAGGACTATTAGTTGCTATCTTGAGGGGACGTGAATATAAAATGCAGCGCATTAGCATGAAATAGACCAGTTTCAAGAAAAATTGTTGTATATTGAATATTTCCAGATAAAAGAGAATGGCAGATCAGACCATTGGTTTATTTAAGAAAGTGAAAAGTAAGAACGTGTATTAATTACAGTTTACTATTTGTCGTAGAACACCGATACTGTATACTTTGAAGGTCTTAATCCTTCAAAAGAAATTAATTACACAGAACAGAACAAAGTAAAAATGAAATCAGACAGCAAAGACAGAGGTTCACTGTGACATTGCTTAGGTCTTTCCAGTTTGAATATTTTAATATGAAATTAAAACTTTATTAAAATTATTAACACAATATTATGTGATAATACAGATGGAACATGCAACAAACTGATTGCACAGTTGAATTCAAGCCCCAACCTGCTCAGCCACCAATGAAATACAGTTTGGGGGCAGGGTTATTGCAGTGTTACCAGTGGTCGAAGTGTGCTGTCATACTCCGTTTCCTCTACCCTCCCCTACGTCCCTGTATTGCCACCATGATAAATGCTCTCGATGTGTCCACCACCCTGGCATCCCCATTAAGAGCATGAAACCTAGCAGAGTGGCTGCAATCCCCCCACCCAAATCCCTGCATTGTGGTTGCGATTCCGATCCCCCACCCCCCCCTAAAAAAAAAAAAAAAAAAAAGAGAACCATCAATCCCTGGCTCAGCAGTATGATTGAGATCACGAGCTCCTACAAGTGTGGGATTACATAGATGTAATCATTCACTTTACTTACCAGTAGCTTTCACTTTTTAACTTTTCTCAAAAAATAAATAAATTTGAGGCTCCTGTACCCATAGCAGATGTGGAACGTGAAACGAAACATTCCACATACATTAAAATCACTCTAGCCAAGTGAGGTACATGTAAGCAGAGAAGTCATCAGAGAAGCAATTGTAAGTAGGAATGTTCTAAGAGAGAAAAGTGGGGAAGCAGAAAAAAGAAAATAATGAGTGAGAGAGACAGGGGAGAAGATGGTGCAGGGGGATAGGCGAGAGGGACAGGGAAGAAGATGGTGCAGGGGGATAGGCAAGAGGGACAGGTAAGAAGATGGTGCAGGAGGATAGGCAAGAGGGACAGGGAACAAGATGGTGCAGAGGGATAGGCGAGAGGGACAGGGATCAAGATGGTGCACGGGGATAGGGAAGAAGATGGTGCAGGGGGATAGGTGAGAGGGACAGAGGAGAAGATGATGCAGGAGGATAGGTGAGAGGGACAGAGGAGAAGATGATGCAAGGGGGTAGGTGAGAGGAACAGAGGAGAAGATGATGCAAAGGGGTAGGCGAGAGGGACAGAGGAGAAGATGATGCAAGGGGGTAGGCGAGAGGGACAGGGGAGAAGATGATGCAAGGGGATAGGCCAGAGGGTCAGGGGAGAAGATGATGCAGGGAGATAGGCGAGAGGGACTAGGGAGAAGATGGTACAGGGAGATAGACAAGTGGTAAAGTGTGATGAGAGAGACATCTTAAGAATGGAAACATCAAGGATGCAGCCACCATTTTGAGAAAAGTTGCTAATGTTTTATAGTGGTAGATAAGGATAAAAATTGCACTTCGAGAAAAGGGAGAGTGTTGCAGAGAAAACATTGATTAATCAATGGATGCGCATCTTCCCTGGATTCTTCCAACAGATAAAATACAAGTGACAAAAAAGAATGAAGAATGGATGGGAATGCAAAAACAAAGATTCGGACTTGAAGGGTACAAGTATTTAAAAAAAAATAATAATTCACACTATTCACATTCCATTCCGACATTTCTCATTTTCCACTTCGACCACGGAGTGTGACACCATGTATCCACTGTGCCTTAGGTGTTGGCAGATCACGCTATTGATAGAAAACCACCATGTACTATACAAAATTAACAAGTTTGTTGAATCATGTAAATAAAATTTTCTACTAACTATAGGAAATATGAATACCCATGTATTCTATGAAGATGCATGCAGCAGTAATCTGATCAGCTAGCTGGAAAATTATACATAAAGAATTAGCAAATAAAAAGTCACAGATAATAAAATTGTTATTAAAGTTTATCAAAAGAAAAAAGTAGTATTAACATTTTGTGGTTTTTTTCCATTTCATTTTGACATTTTGCCTTTTCTGTACTCTCTTCCAATTGTGCAATGTGATTTCTAAGGGAAGTGCTAAGAGCTTCTATTTTCATACCTCTTCAACATTAGACCGGAGAAACACAGTGTGGGGTATGTGCTCTTTGCAGCTTGTATGATTATATCAATACAGAAAAGTTCTAAAAGTAGCCAAAACCTTAATGACTCACATAGGTGGTCATCCCACACTGCCCCATCCTTCTGACCTGAATTTTGATTAAGACAGAAAAAAATGTCTCCGTTGGGACTTAAAATTGGGATAACTCCCTTATCAGGCTCTCAAGAGCAATACACATGTTCACATGCATGTTCAGTGTAATTCTGGGATAATGCATGACGGGACTTTTCCATCTACTAGTCACCTTGCATTTTTGCTGTCCAGTACAGAACATGAACCATACAAATAACCCTTGTATTCCTCATGGAAATCAATTATATTTTTAGTAGTAAGTCTAAAGTTAAATTTTTCCACTCATTGACAGGTAAAGCTAGGCTACTGTTAATAATAATCATAATATACAATTAACATTTATTTCAATAGCACCATTCTCTGCAGTGCTTTACAATTGGGAACAACTAGTTGGAAAACAACGTTTAAATTATCTTTTGATACTGCTATTAATGTGCTGTTTCACGCCATTCATTCCTCTATTTAGTTAGAACCACCAATTAGAACTAGCAGCAGCACACATTGCTATCATTTCGATTTCTTCACTTGTATTTATGTGATTTCACCTTTTTTATGCATAGTGTATATATGTGGTCAGATGATCCAGACAACCTGAAACATTGTGTATGGCCCTCTTTATAATACTGATAATGTCACACCTATATATATATTTTTTTTTTTACCTGAGCCATGCCAAAGCACAAAGAGGCTCTTTGTGTGATCTCATTGAACAAGATGTATTCATAAACACAGACTGTCTGACTGATGAGGATTTTTTTAATCTAACAATTACAGAATGTCTAGAACATACAATGAAGTATATGGTAAAAAGCCATAAAGACTATTTTAATGACCGATTTATAAAAGAACCTTTTTTTATTTGCATTTATGTACAATTATTTTAGTGTCATATAACACTATAGATAAAACAATATACTGGTGGACATGTAGAGCTAGATAAATACTATTATCACCCATAGACTGAAAGATTAACATCTATAAAGTAACACATAGGCACTTTCCAAACCATCACTTCTGAATAGTGACCAGTTTCTGAGCACGCTAAGACAGTTTCTAACCTCATCAACACAAAGCATATTACACCTCTATGAAGAAACCTATTTTCCTATTTTATGTTGGTTCCACCAGTAATTACTGTATCATTTCTCATTACCAAATAGTTTCTTTTGGTAGCATACTTATTACACAGCTTTTTATTTTAATGTCATTAGCAAGGGAAAGACATACAAAGTTCAGAAAAAAAGCATATTTGCAGAATTATTACTATGGTTACATTTACACTCTTTGAGCAATCTCAGCAACGGCAATTGAAATTTGCACAAGTCTCAGAGTATAATCCTAGAATATTATAGGGCAGAAACAGGGATATATTCTTTTGTTTAATTTAATTTAGTTGTAAGTCAAAAGGAAGACCTTTTAATGCGGGTGTTCTGTGCAGAATGCGGGTGACCTCATCATCATGAGTTACCAGCAATCTGAGCTTTCCTACACTGAACAGCTACTGCTAGAAAGACTAGACCCCTCTTGCACCAGATCCTGCAGCATGGAACATGTGGTGTGTTGTAGAATTGGGATTATTATGATGGGAAGCACACAAGGGGAAAATAGTGGTGGACATAAGGGACATTGGGAAGGAGGGTGCGGTCATATAACAAGGGGAGAATATGGGGACATATGTGACAAGAGAAGTGTGTGTTATAGGGGCACAAGGCACAGGTACAGTCCTTGGCCCAAATCATCTTAATCCACCACTGCTTCCTGCAGAGCAGAGCATTCAGTCAGACACCTGTACATATTAGCTGTACCTCCCTTTCGCACCAGGTGGGACCACCAGTGTGGAACATCTCCTTGTAGGAGGTAGTGTCTGGATCTAGTAAGCAAAATAATAGCTGTCCCCAACACTGCCACAGTTCAATAACATGTGTTAACATGAGCTTAGATGGATGCCTAAATTGCTTGTATGTAGACACGCCTGCACTTGAATGTAGTATAAGATAACGTTTATTTTCTAGGTGTGGCAGAAAAAATGCAAAGCTATATTTTGTCCCACAAAGTAAATTTAATAAAGTACCAATATAAAATAAATTTGGACTGGTTTAGACAGAACACTTTCAGATACCCATTGCTGGTAGCACAGACCGTGCTATCTGTCTGTAGTCCCACAAAACATTCTGTCAACGGGTGTGGCTCTAGTGTGGCGCTGTCTTCTGCATTTACGTTAATTTATGTTGTTTGTCTAAACAATACAAAACAGTCATCCTAATCTGATTTGATATTTGAAATTAGTGGTCAATTTTGTGAGTTGAACTAATCATGCAAAACCAATTAAGGTTAATCGTTTGAAAAATATGTTCCTTTATTTTTCCCTATGTAACACCTATGAAATGAAGAGGTATTTACTTATATATAATATCAAAAGACAGTCCTATCATCTGACCCATTCCATAGAAAAAAATTGATTGGTTATGCCTGGTAGATATAGAATGAAAATGTGAAAATTGCTCTTGTCATGGATAGTAACCACTTCATACCACCTTCTGGTCACTAACTAACCAAGGAGTCTTAAAACACCTATAATCAGCATACTGAATAGCATTAAATCCAGCTCTGTTACCAAACAGTAGGACCAGAATAAAGATGCCCTGTTTGTTATCTATAGCACTGATTATTAGATATCTGGGGGTAAATGTATTAAGCTGCGAGTTTCTGGCGGGGTTGAAAAGTGGAGATGGTGCCTATAGCAACCAATGACATTCTACCTGTTATTTTGTAAAATTCACTAAATAAATGATAGCTAGAATCTAATTGATTGCTATAGACAACATCTCCATTTTTCAAACCCGCAGCATGATACGTTTACCTCCCGGGATAAATGCATGAAATAGTGATTTTTCCAAATCGCCAATATCCGGCGACATTGCACAGTAAATTTAAAGTGGCAATAGCTTTAAAAGCAAGTTTTGATTTAAAGTTTTCCCACGCTGTCATGGGAAAACCCATTATACTATAAATAAAGTTTGCGCCTGTGCTAAACTCTATGCGTATCAGAGCTTGAATTAGATATAAGCTAAGTTTGCGGCGTCTGTAATCAGGGTTTATTTTTTTAATCAAGCATGTTCCGGATTTGGAATACAATTATGGGGGCCCTTCTGGCCAGAAGAAAAGAAGACTGCAATCAACTTGGAATTACAAAATAGGGGTGTATGTCACCAGAAGAAAGGAAGTTTTTTTTAAGCATGGACATTTGGATATATAAATATTTATGGACATGGGTTTTAAATACATTTGGATAAAAAGCTGCTGACAAAAGAGGAAGAATTCCGATCAGTGAGTATATTGTTTTTTTTTAATTTTTATTAAAAGTATGTGGTTTTAATGAGGGTGTTGTGGTTTTGCAAAACTACAGGTCTCAGCCAGCCATGTTGGCACTTGTGGTTCTCCAATTGCCAGCATGACCTTGCTGCCATGGGTATGCTGGTGCTTGTAGTTATACAAGCATCAGCATGCCCACACTGTTTATGGCACCCTGACATGGCTGGGACTTGTAGTGCAACAAAATAAAATTACGTCTGTTTGTTTTTTTAACATTATAATCGCCGATATTGGGGCAGCACGGTGTTTTAAACACAATCAGAGCAGCGGGGCAGCACACTGTCACTGCCGAGCGGACCTGCACATACTGTGTGTCACAAATCGGGATCTTAGCCGCACTTACCTCATCCGCCGCTGTCATATCACGGCTACCTGGGTCCCTTCTGGTCATCTGCAGCATTCCCGTTCTCCACACCTTCATTTGTAAACAAACACATACTGTCTGTCCTGCAGCATGGGCGCGGCCATCTTGGATGCAGTCAGGTGATCATTCCAAACCAACCAGATTCAGAAGCTGTGATCACATGAACTGATCAGCCAATAGTTGTTTGGGACATCCTATTTAAACCTGCTGCTGTGATCTGTTCATTGCCAGAACAACACACTTCTCTCCAGAGGATAGTTCTTGGCTCCAGTGTTCCTGACTGCATTACAGGTGCAGTGTTCCTGACTGCATTACAAGTGCAGTGTTCCTGACTGCATTACAAGTGCAGTGTTCCTGACTGCATTACAAGTGCAGTGTTCCTGTCTACATTTCCAGACTGCTAATTCCCCTGCTATATTCTACAATCAGCACGAACATGAGCAAGAAGTTCATCCAGGCTGCTAAGTTCTGTTTCACTCCTGCTCCAGCTAGTCCCAAGGGTCCCGAATCGGATCAAGAAATTCAGACGACCGTGACAGTTTGTTCTGGCCAAATGGATCCGCTAGGGGAACATACCCCGAGGGAGGACTCTGTCCAAATATTAGCTGAACGCATTGAGAGACAAGAAACTAACCAGGGGCAAATTTTGAGATTGCTGCAGGATGTTTCTACACGTATGGATACCTTGCAGTTATTCCGCAGTCAACCATCCCATACTCCGCCTGAGCCAGTAATACCTGCTTCACTACTTACTTCATCCAGACTCCATCTTCCCACGCCAGCTAAATACGATGGCGATCCGAAGAATTGCTGCGGGTTTCTCAACCAGTGTAGTATACACTTTGAATTACAACCCGGAAATTTCCCCACTGCACGTACCAAAACTGCTTATATTGTTTCGCTACTATCAGGGCAAGCTCTGGCATGGGCATCACCGCTCTGGGAAAAATCTGACCCAATTTTATTTGACATTGATAGCTTCCTGTCTACCTTCCGCAGAATATTCGATGAGCCTGGAAGAACAACGTCAGCTGCTTTAGATATTCTGCGCCTTCGGCAAGGGCAGCAGTCTGTGGGCCAATATGCCGTTCAATTTCAAACACTTTCCTCTGAACTATCTTGGAATAACGATGCTCTTGTTGCGGTTTTCTGGCAGGGCCTGTCTGACCACATTAAGGATGTATTAGCGTCTCGGGACTTGCCTACAACGCTAGACCAATTGATTACCACCTGCAATCGGGTTGATCTTCGGTTCAGAGAAAGAACTCTAGAAAAGAGGAAGCTGAAACACCCCAAGTTCCACCCTATTCAACGGGTCCGTGTACCGTCTCCTTTCCCTGAAGGACCCATTCAATTAGGCAAAGCACGTCTTTTACCCACCGAGCGAGAACGGCGAGTTAGAGAGAAACTTTGCTTATACTGTGCCAGTTCCGGACATCTGTTACATCATTGTCCTCGTAAGCCGGGTAAACACAACCTCCTAGCTGACAATGAGGAAGTGAGCCTAGGAGTGGCTCTTCGCTCCCCACAAGGCAAGGACTGTATTATCCCAGTCACTCTGAAACACGCTCAAGGCTCCCAATACATTTCAGCCCTGCTGAATTCTGGAGCAGCTGGGAATTTCATGTCTGCCAGATTAGCTGCTGAACTAGCCATTCCACTAGAGAAAATTCCAGTGACCATCTTTCTCTCTGCGGTTGACGGTAGCCGTATTCCAGGGGGTACCATTACGCATCAGACTTCTCCAGTGACGCTCCAAATAGGAGTTCTGCATTCCGAGTCTCTTACCTTTTTCCCAGAAGCCACTAGCCCTGTGGTTCTCGGGTTTCCATGGCTTCAAACGCATAACCCCCATATTGACTGGTCGACTCCACAAATCCTGGCGTGGGCTCCAACTTGTTTCGGGTCCTGTTTACAACGTGTTCTTCCACATTGCTCCACCTCTGATAAGGAAGTTTTGCCAGTTCCTTCTGCCTACCAAGAGTTCACAGACGTTTTCAGTAAGCAGGCCGCTGAAACTCTACCACCTCATCGGGATTGGGACTGTCCCATTGATCTTGTTCCGGGTAAAACCCCACCGCGTGGCAGAGTCTACCCTCTTTCTATCCCTGAGACAAAATCTATGTCTGAATATGTAAAAGAGAACTTGGGAAGGGGCTTTATTCGCCCATCCTCTTCACCGGCAGGAGCCGGGTTCTTTTTTGTAAAAAAAAAAGATGGTGGATTACGTCCCTGCATCAATTACCGAGGTCTCAACGACATTACCATCAAGAACCGGTATCCTCTGCCCCTCATCACAGAGTTATTTGACAGAGTCAAAGGTGCGCAAATATTTACGAAGTTGGATCTCCGCGGGGCCTACAATTTGATCCGTATCAGGCGTGGCGATGAATGGAAAACCGCCTTTAACACCAGGGATGGGCACTACGAATATCTTGTCATGCCATTCGGTCTGAGCAATGCCCCAGCGGTTTTTCAGAATTTCATAAACGAAATCTTTCGGGACTTACTGTACCATACTATTGTGGTATATTTGGACGATATCCTCGTTTTCTCCTCTGATATCCAGTCCCATCGCAGACATGTTAAAGAGGTCCTCAGCCGTCTCAGAAGGAATAAACTGTATTGCAAGCTTGAAAAATGCACCTTCGAAGTTGAATCCATTCCATTCTTGGGGTATATCATCTCGGGCACCGGTCTCCGTATGGACCCAGAAAAGGTGCAAGCTATTCTTAACTGGCCTCAACCATCTACACTAAAGGCAGTACAGCGATTTCTGGGATATGCTAACTACTATCGAAAATTTATTCGTGGCTACTCTACTGTAGTAGCACCACTCACCGCCCTCACCAAAAAAGGAGCTAATCCTGCCAAGTGGTCTGAAGAAGCCCAATCTGCTTTTCAACTTCTGAAACAAGCATTTATTTCTGCTCCCATACTGAGGCAACCAGATTTAACCTGTCCATTCTACTTGGAAGTTGATGCCTCATCTGTCGGAGTAGGGGCAGTTCTCTCCCAAAAACCAGCTGATGAGCAATGGCATCCCTGCGGGTTCTTCTCCCGAAAATTTTTACCAGCTGAACGAAATTATGCCATAGGGGACAAAGAGCTGCTTGCCATCAAATTGGCGCTTGAAGAGTGGAGACATTTACTTGAGGGAGCTCGTTATCCTGTCACAATATACACGGATCACAAGAATCTGCTCTACCTTAAAACTGCACAGTGCATGAATCCACGTCAGGCCCGATGGGCACTATTCTTTTCTCGATTTGATATCCATGTCACCTTCCGTCCCGGTTCCAAAAATCGCAAGGCCGATGCTCTGTCACGTTCTATGGTAAAAGAAGAAGATTCCATCACTGTGGATCCACGGCCTATTATCAGCCCACTCAGCATCGCAGTCAGTAGACCCGACAATACACCTCCCCAGGGGAAAACTTTTGTTCCTGAGAATCTGCGGAAAAAATTGCTCCAATGGGCACATTGTTCCAGATTTGCCGGTCATGCTGGCATCCGCAAAACTCAATCTTTCATATTGAGAAGCTACTGGTGGCCTACGCTTCATCAGGATGTTCAGCAATTTGTTTCCGCATGTGGCAGCTGTGCCCAACATAAAAGTTCAAGACAATCTTCAGCTGGTCAACTTTTGCCTCTGCCTATTCCCACCAAACCCTGGACCCATATTTCTATGGACTTTGTTTCCGATTTGCCCAATTCTAATAATTTCAATACCATCTGGGTCATCGTTGACCGATTCTCTAAAATGGCGCATTTTGTTCCTCTCCGTGGACTCCCATCAGCACCTATCCTGGCTCAGCAATTTATAAAGGAGATCTTCCGTTTGCATGGGTGTCCTGAAGAAATCGTCTCAGATAGAGGAGTTCAGTTTGTGGCGAAATTCTGGAGATCCTTGTGCCAAGCACTACAGATCAAACTAAACTTCTCTTCGGCCTATCATCCCCAATCCAACGGGCAAACAGAAAGAGTTAATCAAGACCTAGAAACGTTTCTCCGTTTGTACATATCCTCTTCTCAAGACGACTGGGTAGATCTGCTTCCTTGGGCAGAATTTGCTCATAATAATCATTATCACGAATCCTCTGCTTCCACTCCATTTCATACGGTCTATGGCCTACACCCCAGGGTACCCTTGTTTACTCCACCTTCCTACAGCCTCAGTACCTGCCTCTGAAGTTTTCCTAAAGAATTTTTCAGGCCACTGGCGCCAGGTACGGGAATCTCTACTTAAAGCGTCCCAACGCTACAAAATTCAGGCCGACAAAAAGCGACGAGCCATTCCAAGCTTGAAACCCGGAGACAGAGTCTGGCTGTCTACTCGCAATCTACGCCTCAGAGTTCCATCTATGAAATTCGCTCCTCGCTTTATTGGACCGTTTAACATCTCCCGAGTCATCAATCCAGTGTCCTACAAATTACATCTACCATCTTACCTCAGGGTACCCAACACCTTCCATATCTCTCTCTTGAAACCACTGGTGCTAAATCGGTTTTATACACCCAAACTGGTTTCTCCTGAAGTGCAGACTGAACATGGTGACGAATATGAAATTAAAGAGATCTTGGACTCTCGGTTTCGACATAAAACCTTACAATATCTAGTCGACTGGAAAGGCTATGGTCCAGAAGAGAGGGCCTGGATCAAAGCTTCTGATGTTCACGCTCCATCTCTCATCAAAAAATTTCACCGCAAGTTTCCAACTAAGCCCCAATCTAAGTGTCCAGTGGCCACTCGTAAGGGAGGGGGTACTGTCACAAATCGGGATCTTAGCCGCACTTACCTCATCCGCCGCTGTCATATCACGGCTACCTGGGTCCCTTCTGGTCATCTGCAGCATTCCCGTTCTCCACACCTTCATTTGTAAACAAACACATACTGTCTGTCCTGCAGCATGGGCGCGGCCATCTTGGATGCAGTCAGGTGATCATTCCAAACCAACCAGATTCAGAAGCTGTGATCACATGAACTGATCAGCCAATAGTTGTTTGGGACATCCTATTTAAACCTGCTGCTGTGATCTGTTCATTGCCAGAACAACACACTTCTCTCCAGAGGATAGTTCTTGGCTCCAGTGTTCCTGACTGCATTACAGGTGCAGTGTTCCTGACTGCATTACAAGTGCAGTGTTCCTGACTGCATTACAAGTGCAGTGTTCCTGACTGCATTACAGGTGCAGTGTTCCTGACTGCATTACAGGTGCAGTGTTCCTGACTGCATTACAGGTGCAGTGTTCCTGACTGCATTACAGGTGCAGTGTTCCTGACTGCATTACAAGTGCAGTGTTCCTGACTGCATTACAGGTGCAGTGTTCCTGACTGCATTACAGGTGCAGTGTTCCTGACTGCATTACAGGTGCAGTGTTCCTGACTGCATTACAGGTGCAGTGTTCCTGACTGCATTACAGGTGCAGTGTTCCTGACTGCATTACAAGTGCAGTGTTCCTGACTGCATTACAAGTGCAGTGTTCCTGTCTACATTTCCAGACTGCTAATTCCCCTGCTATATTCTACAATCAGTACGAACATGAGCAAGAAGTTCATCCAGGCTGCTAAGTTCTGTTTCACTCCTGCTCCAGCTAGTCCCAAGGGTCCCGAATCGGATCAAGAAATTCAGACGACCGTGACACTGTGCAGCCACCGGCAGCCTTAGAAATTAGAAAGGGGGCGGGGCCTAAATCACCCCCCTAAAATAGCCCGGGGTATAGCAAAAGTCTGGATCCGCCCCTGATTGTAAGTGCCTGTTTAGTTCGCAATGTTTTAGCTGCAATGCGTACTTCCATCTTAAGAATAGCACAGTATTATGTTATAATGCTTTTTGAATCTGACTTGTGTGCCAAAATCTCTATTTTAAGTTAGCACGCTGTAGTTTTTGGGCAGCAGCAATGCTTTCACATTTGGTTACGGCACAATGAAAAGCATATGAACTGTATAGACATGGAGGAAAAACATTATTTTACTTTTCAGTTAGTACATCTTACAAATTTGCATTTCACTGTGTAAATACATCTCATATTGAACAAGAAAAAAGAACACCTTGTATCCTACAGGTATTGAACTATGTGTATATTGTGATCCTCTTAACATAGCAGCTCGTTGCCAACTGAAACTGCATTCTCTCTACAAACATTATCCAGGAAATGCCTTTAGAGCTACACACCTTAATTTGGGATAAAATAGCTTACCACATGAGCTGGAACCTGCATCATTTTAGCAGCTGGAGTCCCCGGGCGTGGGTAAAACTGATTAATGAAGAGGCTTGGGAATCTGTATTCTTCAACGAGTTTTAAAGTCTCCTTAAAATCTTCATCTGTCTCCCCAGGAAAGCCACAGATGATGTCCGTAGCGATTGTAATTCCGGGCACTCTGCAAGACAGATGGTAAAAATGTGTTAAACTGTAACCTAGGGGACATTCAACCAAGTTTTCTACAACAAATTTCCCAGAGGCCTATGATTATTGTTATATTAACTACTTCGCTGCTGGGGGAATTGGACATATTTCACTGGGATTTACTGGAGATCTCAGTCTTATTATATATTATTCCCACAACTTCTAATGTCTAATTAACCTATCTAATAATAGTTAGACTGAACAATATAGTGTGCTGTCACATTTTATAGGTTTGTGATGACTTCTACCGCTTTCTATATTTACTCAAAAATTTCCAGCTAGTCTTATAGAGACAAAAAGTGACTTGACTAGACAGATCCTGGGATTTAGACCAGCGTATCTGAAACATCACTAAACCACTACTCTTTTTCCCTCCAATTAGGTGACCTGTGAGTAGCAGACATTACACACTCTTATGGATTCCTGGTGTTTGTATTCAGAAATATACAACTCCCCACAGTCATTCTAGTGGTCCTAAAATATTTGGCTTCCTCAACCAGCAAAAGTGCAGTATGAACCTGAGATGTTAAATAAAAGCTGTAAGAACCAAGCCATAAGAAACATAATTAAAACAAATCGTCCCACTGGTACTTATTGAGGGCCCAGGGCAGCCACTGTGAGCAGCAAGTGCAGGTGCTGTCTGGAGCCAATAATGATTTTATCGCTCTGCTCTTTTACGACTGCTTATAATTAACAGTACTGTCATATCCTACATTTAATGGCGCCAAAAGATGAATTGCTGCTTTAATTTGAGGTTTCTTTTTTTTTCTGACATGCAGTGGTTTATGTTAAAAGGACCTTTTTAGGTGTTATATGAACTCTTTACAATTCTAATGGTTCTATCATTAAATAAAAATGCCAAGGAAGTCTGCATTGAATACATCAGACATAATCCTTTCAATAATGTGATGTACAATGCAAACAAGACATTTCATAACAAGAAAGTTCTGATGAAACTCAAGAGTAATATGGAAGCAATCAAGCGGTTTCAGTATGAAAGCAAAGGGCAATCTGCTACAAGCCATTTGTTGAAATGGAAGCAGTAAAATATTGTAATTACACAAAGCAATCAGCAGTACTGACATTTTGTTAGTGGCTGGCTCCTTGTGACATGACTGTTGTTCCTTTCCATTACAAACATTTTAGAACACAAAAGGTCTATAATAGAGTCCAGGGTATAATTAATACTGATGGTAGAAAAGACATGGCACTACCACAGTCAATGTGCCAGATCAAGTATACAGCTTGGCTTATTTTTAAAACTGAAAATTGTACCCAATTCATTGACTTTCTAAAATCTCCATAAAAACAGTCAATGTGGTCAGAGCTATTTTAGTGTGCAGCAATCTGTAATGACAAGTGAGAGAAATGGCACTGCCCATGAACATATAGGGGCGTATATATCCAGCATTTTATTTACAGAACTCACACAGGGACGGCTGTTTTCACATGATTATGGCAAAATGTAGTATTGTCAGCATTTATCAATAAGCTAAAGCAGGAGATATTGCAGATATCTTCTGCGTTAAAGATACCGACGTCCATATAGTCCTCTATGGGAACAGCAAAGTTTCGTAATTCATCAAGCTCCAAATAGCTAAGCTTTTTAGAGCTTGGACTCTATAGCTAACCCTATCTGAGAATGGTGTTAGCAGCTGTTATGCTGTTCTTAAATGCCATTGTAGAAAAATCCCTCCTATCTGGCTGCAAAAAAGGATACTAACAACAGCCATGATTAATAAACAGACCCGGTAGCCTTATAGATAATGAAGGTACACTGTACAGGTTACCGGATTCACACACACAGGTCGTGATGCAGCAGCAAATTTGAAGGGTTATTGTATGATTAGGAATGGAATCATCCCAAGATCAAATCAGAAAAGAGCAGCAGGTTAGTCATACTGATTTCACAATAAAGTATGGTCTTTTTATATCTGCAATAATGGAAATCATGTCACAGCATATACTTTGAGGATACCTCATGACGTAATAGCTGTGAGGTAAGAAAGAAGAAGAAAAATGTCAAAACAAAAGTGGTTCAAGAGTGGAAACAGGAATGCAGCGGTATAAGAAAGAGAAATGTCAACTGACTTAATTGCTTGCAATTTTTGTTTAACACAATTATACTGAACATCACAGGGTAAGCAGGTGTTGCATTCACCTACACTAGGTTATGTCTGACGTGGACAACAGGAAACACTATATTTTTCTGCACTATAATGTTTTATATAGACAATACTTTATGTCTCTGTTATATTTATGTACACAATACTGTACATATGATAAAGCCAAAAGGCCTGTTATAGTGACAGGCTGTTGCCTGCTACGCTGATATTAAAATGAGAATTAAAGGTGAAGAAAGCAGAATGTTGGGCATACATTTTACACGCCACACAGATCCTAAAAACTTCTATTTTATAAACCCTATTAACATTAATGCAACTTCTAAATGTGATCCATTTTGATTACATTTTGAACAATAATCTATATTCAGGAAGCTGATGAGAGGAAGCAGTGGAGTAAGGAAAGAATACATTAGTCTAGTCTCTAAATGTATTCAGGTTCCATTGAAGAGCTAATAAATAAAATCGCAGCAGTCAGGATATAAAAGTAAAATAGTGCTGAAATATCCAACATTGTCTTCTTTCTCCCAGAAATTCCAAACACAAAACATACTGCGGGGAAAGATGACACTGTGGAAGTTATTAGTATGATGCATAATGTGACACCGCAGAGAATGATAAAACAAGAAAACAAAAACACCCTTAGTTGGACACTATTGTTATTCACTAGTTATCGCAACTACTTTTATAATAGTAGTGGCAAGGGAAAGTCTTTAATACAAACTGTACTGGCAGCTCAGACTTGTTAAGTGTCTGTTCCTATGGCAACAGTTTATGGGAGCAACTCGATTCAATGAAATGTGTATCTGTTGCACTTAATCTTGGGTAAGAAAAACAGATTTTAGAATCAGAAAAATGTATTGCTTCTCTGCAGAGACAAGGTTATGTTTATAACAGTAATTAGATTTGCCCAGGATTGATTATGTTCTGCACTTCTAGAATTAACTGGCTCCACAGTAGCAAGAACATTAAATAAAAGCAAGCCATTAAATAGACTTGTAACATTTGTTAACCTGTATTTAGAGAGAAACACACAAGGAGGAAATGTATCCTCACCAGTTGTTACCTTGTACCACTGGCTTTGGCTTCTGGAATGCTTGTGATGAATTAATGCATAACTACACCGGTAATATTGCAGATAAAAGAAGTAGGGGAAAAAAACTTCAAAAAAGCAACTGTGTGGACTACTGCAAAATTCAGACCAATTGGCAAATATGTATGGACATGAAAATCTGGTGAATGGTATTATTATTGTTTATTTATATAGTGGCAATTATATTTCACAGCACTATACAGAGAATATGTAATCATACACATCAGTCCCTGCCCCATTGAGCTTACATTCTAAATTCCCTACCACACAAACACCGAGAGTCTGTTTTCTAAGTCAACAAGTATGTTTTTTTTTAAATAGGAGGGGGGTGGAGTGTGGAAGAAAACTGTAACACCAAGAGAAAACACATGCAAACAAGGGGAGAACATCCAAGCTCCACACAGAAAGGACCCTGGTCAGAACCGAACCCACAACCCCAGAGCTGTAAGGCATTACTGCTAACTACTATGCTGTACCTGTATCAGTTTGCGAATGAATTTTGCTTAAAATGTTGATTTTCAAACCTCAGAATATGCTTGGCCTTTTGGGAGTCAAAGGCAGCAGTCTTTTCTCACACCAGGTGTCTTACGCTGCAAATGGACACATCTGAATGAGTTTAGTCATGTTCGTCATGGTGCAGGGAATGACCTAACAATCATTTTCTACCTGGCTGGTTACCACTTCCTGTTATATTATCCAGCCTTGCCAATGTCTCACACAGGAAGTGCTTGTTTCTCAGCCATGTGACCAGTGAGTAGTTCTCATACCATTCGTACCAAGGCTGATCATCAAGCCCCTGCAGACTTAGAGGTGGTGGACATAAACACACCAAACCGGAGGGGTCCATATGTATTACAAAGGGACAGTGGGTTATACGTCGCAGATAAAATAAAAAAAATAAAAATAGAAAGAACATAAAAAAGACACAGAAAGTAAAGAAGTGAAATAACAAGATGCAGTAAGAGGTAAGAAGCAGACTTTGTCTTAATGGGGGTTACATTGCTCAGAAATGTCCTCTGAGTTAGTATCACATTTGCTAGTTCTGTTTCTATGTCTCATGCGCAATGGGCTCCCCCTGCCATAGACAATTGCTCAGTGCATCCTAGACTGTACACAAAAGCAGCTTATCTTCTCCCGGTCGCTCAATCCAGCACACAGTATACAGGAGGAGCAGACCAAGCATCACTGTCAGACACTGGGGATACAATGGGAGTTGGTGACGACCGTGGCTCCTTCTGGAGCTGTATAGGGAGAAGTGGGTAACAGCAATGAACTTTGTAAACATTTCCAAAAATTACAAGTTACTTTGTAAAAATATTGAAAGCCTGGAGTTATTACCATATCCACATTAAGAATTTTACATTCTGGTAACTATAACCAGATAACATTTACTGGTGTATAATATGACAAACAGTTGTTACCAATGGTGCTGATGACTTGAGCAATTGGTTCATGGAGGAGGGGGAAGACAATACCATACTGGTTGGAGGGGGAATGGGAGCACAGACATGACAAAAGAGATAGGAGGGTAGCATACAAAGGGTGAAAAGTGGTGGTAGAGCCATAGTTGCTAATGGTGCCAGTACTAAGTTTTGGAGAATTTGTCTCTATTTTTTTTAATTTATTTTTTTAACAGTGACCAACTGCAAAATATAATTTCTCTTATTCTGTACATAAAAGGTTATTTTTATTGTTCTTACTCGCTGGAGCTATTTATTAACACCCATTAAATTTGCACATATAAAATACTTTAGTTAACAAATTGGATGTAAGATTGTTGTTCATGTGCAAAATTTGGCAAAAGCAGGGATGAGACCAAGTGGACAAACAGGAAGCAAATGATTCACGCAGCCACTTACACCAGCCCCGGATGGGGCCACTTCCGGGCCCCAATGGAAGCCCAGGCACTTTGCACCCTCTCTCAAATTTGGATTCAGACATTACTTCCACTATGAATAAAATTGTATGACTGACAGATGGTAGTTTTAAATGTTGAACAATTTGCCCATGTTTACAACTGTCACAAGTCTGGGCTAGAAATCCAACCACTAAAATGGTACTATTTGTAAATGCCTGAATCAGTAGGAAAAAACAATACAAAAGCTGTTGGGATGTCTCCATACAGTGTGAAATCTGGCATAGTTTAACTCACTCCATGTAGCTGTAATTACAGCACACATTTCCTTTGGTAAACAGTTTTAACAAAATCCACGTCCAATGAAGCAGCTAAATGAAGAGGCACTAGGAGGTAAAATGGAATTCATTAACACCTTCCACAGCTCTCACAGTCCCCTGGTATTACTTTGTAAAATGACAATATATTCAGCTCTTGCAACCGCATTCATATGGCTTCCTCACCACTAATAAATATACACTAGTAGTTTGTGAAGGAAACAGTGCATTAGCAATACCTGTGAGGAGAACAATAACACAAGCACCTGCTTTTAGGATTAGTTTCCTGATTACAACAGCTTCATGACTGAACTAAAATTGTATTGTGCAATTTAATTAGAATGATACTTTATGAAAACACGATGATAAAGGAGAAATATTTTAACAAGGTTTGGGGGCCAATGGATAACACAATTTCTTTCTATCCTAATCTACTTGTTCATATACATTGTTAATTTGATAAGTATTAATATTTATCCTCACTTGTCCATGAAATAATCTCATGCAGCTTAGTTTTCTCTAACGCAACCAAGATTTTATTGATGGATATTCTGTACATCTTTACTCAGTAATGACTGAAAGAGCAGCAATGCAATGGTACAAATTCCCAACAAATGAGATTGAAAAACAACAATAAATAAATGGAAACATACTCAGGATAAACAAGACTGTTTTGAGATTAAACCATTAAAATGGATAGATTAGATGAACCAGTTCTTTAACAGACATCAATAACCTACATTTCTAAATTTGTCTGGTTGAATTCACTTTCTCTTTCATTATTTGATTATGTGACATATTAAATTAAATTCTTAGTTTTAAAGAAGCCTATGTGAAATACTCCAGTTGATCATAATCTGTTATTTAAATTTTTTTTAGATATATATATATATATATATATATATATATATATATATATATTGCAACAGAAGACAGGCACGGCGCCTCAATGTGTATTATCAATTGTATATATATATATATAGACGGATGTAATAAGCTGCGTACCATAAGGTTTTAGTAGGTCGTCTTAATCATAGATGGGAGACCCTCCTTCTAGGCTGTTCCTCCCAATAAATCACACATCGGACAATGCAGGACAAAAGAGAGTAACATAGAGTAGTACGGTCATAGTATACATCACACTTCTTGTGAGCATGCACACCACCTACTTAGGTATCCTTATTGTGAAAAAAATCATATGTACCCAAGGTGGAGGACCATATATAGTATATTAAACACCCACGTGATGTATAATAATAAACTGCGTACCAGATGTTTTCTAGGTAAAAATATTAGTAGGTTCCTTAGATGATCAAATATATTCTCTCCATCTCAACCACTCACGCTTCTGCAATCCCTTCAACACATCAAAACAGGTGTCATTGTCAATTACATCCAGGTTTTAATTCTTAACCAAAGTCTCCTATGACTCCTTTTCTCCTGACTACAAGGGCTGCTTGAGATGCATTTGTGAAAGTGGAGAAGGGTTAGATGAGTCAATGAGCTCAAGAAAGACGAGTTTGCTTGCAATCCCTGGGCCTTAGTGTGAAGACCCACTGCCTAATGAACTTGGTGCTTATATAGGGCATATAGCAGGTAGCACACAATTCATGGCACAGAAGCACAGTTCAGCAAGCTGATATCTATGCGCATGACAAAAACTTGACACTTAGGGGTCTATTTATTAAGCCATAAACCATGCGGAAACGGGTTTTCCATATGATTTAGGCATTTTGAAGTATCCTAGCTATCTAAAAAAAAAAAGCCTAAGGCTAAGTTTTGCATGAAATTATTAACATCAAAATTATGGGGACTGTGGTCTGGGGCTATTTAACAAGCTCCAAAAAGACTACCTTTTCAGAGGTTAAGCCCTTTAACTGACGGACTCTACCTTATGGGCAGCTTTCCTGCTCTCCCCTTCAGTTACTATCACCAGCAACCAGAGAGGAGACACAGACTACCGCAGCTTAAAAGGTAAGAAAAGTCATCGCTGGGATAGCCTCCTAACTGATGTGCTGTCCCGGGAGGATTTTTTAATAAATTCATCCGAAATGTCATCTATTATCGTTGCGATGGCAGATCATAATTAAAGGGGCCATACCCCGTTAATTAATACATAGGCCCCATAAACTGTCTGCTATGGGCAGGAAAATAAGTGTAAATTTCTTTAGGCTAAATTAAGTCACTGAACAAAGGGCTTCAGTTAGAGATAGGACCAAATTGAGTTAAAGTGTACAGAAATGCACCTGGATACACCATGTTTCAATGCAAGGGGAGCAAATGTAATTTTATATTTCACTGCTTTTACATGTAGCAACCAAGTACTGGACAGCTTAATTTTTACACTGCTAGGAGATGAGCTGAGATGTGTACCGTCTAATTTGATCTACTTATAACTTTAAATGAGGTCCAAAGTGCATGTTTGATACTAGCCTAAGAATGGTGTCACATGGGCACATCTTAGGATGCATTTTAAACTCAATGTATAAGCGTTACAAGAGCTCTGCACTGCATTTTAGATACAGGTTGTTAAAAGGGCAACTTAAGCACTGAATAAGCGCTTTAAATCAGTGATGGGCAACCTGATATACTATACATTTGCAGACCTCCAACTTCCAAAAGGCCCACACATTACCCTTAATTTCAAAACAACTTTGGCACCTCACATCACTCATCTCAAAATGTACCCACATACTCCCATGCCACTCTGCACTTCTTCCCACAGACCTCTTCAAACTCCCCTCACACTTTCCTGCACATCCGAGCTGCAGAGGAATGAGGGATCGGATGTAGTCCAGAATACAATGCACAATTCCTCCCACTCCTCTGATTGGCTGTGCTGCATGACCTCCCCTCCAGTGTGCAGAAAAGGTCACATAATGAGGAAGCCAGCTTCTCCCATTCACTCCTATTCTCTGCTTGATATCGGGAGCAGCAGGTGAATGTCGCCTGTTGCCCAACACTGCTTTAAATTTGCCTATAACATCAGTGTATAATACACCAGTAATCCATTGTATTACTATAGGCAATCAGAGCATTTTTAAGCACAGAGGGGGGGAATTCAATTAACTGTGAAGTGTCTCACGGACATTCTGGAGACAATTTGAGGCTTAGATTTCATAGAAATCTCTGTTCAAATTTAGTGGAGATTTGTACCATAATTACCAGAAATGTGCGCGTGCCATATCACTGGGAATTGAATCCCTCCCTGAAAAATTTGGCTTCAAACTTTGGCTTCAGGTTGGAAAAAGCTGAATGCTAAAAAAAAAATGCAAACGATTTAAATGACTGTATGACACCATAAGTATTGCAGTTTAGTAATCAGGCCCCGTGCATGGTAAAGTACCAGCAATAGCACTATAATCAATGTCACCTATGCAATGGTTTCATTGCATGAAGTGTCAACATCACATCTAACTATACCATTGACAGATGTTGGGGGCAGTTTTGCCTTAATATTATTCAAATTTGATATACAATATCAAGATACCTCATTTGTTTTTTGTTTTTTTTTAACAGGAACAGCTGTTTAGAAACATTCAGATAAATGTATTGTATCTCCAAAATCTCTATCTACAAGTTATGGTATAAAATAAGCTCTGAAACACTAAACAGACTTCGATAGTACTTTACTAAATATGTAGAGCTAGTGACACAAAAATTACTTTTTTCTGTGATTTAATGGTCGATTTCTTAATCTTTGAATCTATTAAAGGCAAATCCACCTATGGTTCAACAGTTTTCCAAACCTTTGTGGAGGGGGGAATAAACCACCAAACAGCACACAATCGGTGAAATTACCATACATGGAGAAAAGATCCATCTATGGGGTTTTAAATAACTATCCAAAACACTATTGCAATAAATGGGAAGATTGATATGAATAGGAAAAGACCAGTTTCTTTTTTGTTTTTAAACAGGGCGTGCATACTCATCTTTTCTTAAAAACTGTTGTAAATAGCTAAAATAATGCTTTACAATGATATTGATTTAAAAATCTTAAAAAAAAACAACAAATGACAGTGTTTTTATACAGATATAATTATTTCTGGTTGTGCTTATCCTAACACAGATACAAATGAAAGTCAGTTGTCAGTGGATAAATGGACCAACAAGTAGATGCTGCTGATGCAGACATCTGACTCTTCCCTCACACCAGTTTCCATCTCCGTTATAAGGGAAAGCTGATTTGCAGTGGTTTACAGAAGCTTGGAATGTTTTTGCTGTAGGGCACAGTAGATGCTCATTTTTTAAGTCTCCTTGTGTCTGAATGACAAGATTTTTAAATCTGCTAGCGGCATGAAAATTTTAAATAAATACATCAGTGTGAGATCCCACACAGCAAGGAAGTCTGCCACTTTCTTTCATTCAGGTGTATATTTCCACAGCATTTATGTTTTAGAAATAAAGTGCTTTCATTAACTATCCTACAAATTATACCTCAACTTTTTATCATATGAACCACAACTTATTCCTGCTATTACCAGTCCAGATTAGTGAAAGATTAAACATTTCTGATTTGCTATTGAAGATTGAAAGGTAACTCAGACACAAACAGTGGCAAGATATCACCTTTTGATATTTTTTAAATGTTAATTTTTTTTTTTGCATCAATTGATCAAAACTGACCAATAAAATAGAGTTTATACATAAGTATTCACCCACTAGTTTTAATATTTGCACCTGCAGCTACAATTACAGCTGTGAGCGTATTTGGTATAAAACTATTTATTAAGGAGAGAAAACAGCATCTCTCGCAAAATGCAATATATTTGCTAGAGGTAGCGCTTCTCTCTATGGGGTCTATGCATCAAGCTAATTTCCACTTAAAAGATGCAGAAACTATTGTGTCGGTACTAATACTGCCACGATACATGGTAAATATGCAATCATTTGATAAAACCCTTCTAGAAATCCTGTATTTGCCCCTGCACACAGCCCACTACTTATACTGTAAGTTCGTTTGGGCAGTGTCATTTATGCCATCTGTTTCCTGTCATTAAATGTAATTTGTCTGCATCTTGATTCCCTACATGTAATTAAAAGTAATACAAATAAACTTCTAATTGATTTAATACACATATCTATATAGTTTAAATATCAACATCTTCAATTCTATATTATAGTAATTATATATTTATGGAAAGGTCCTAGTGATCTAAATATTAGCATTTGTACAGAAATGGTAACTTGGCGTGGAACACATAAAAAAAGGTTTATTGTACCATATGCATCCCTGCAAAAATGCCTTTATTAATCTGTTTTCATTCAGCAGATAATGGAATAGGTTTTTTTTCCTCTCTGTTTTTAAATATATACATCACTGATAGCAGCAGAGGAGTGGAGAATGCAGCAACTTTGGCATAATTTTAACTCAATAAATAGCAAAACTTAATGTTGTAGAAAGAAAGGGAAACCCAGTGGCGCACGCAGGGGGGTTTCTGAGTCTCTAGAAACCCCCCCCCCCTGCGCTAACTAAGTGGCCACTGTCCTATACAGCAGCCGCGGCGCTGTAGTGTATACAGCACCGCCGCGGACGCTTCTTAGACAGCACCGCGGCTGCTGTATAGGACAGAGCTGACGAAACGGAGCTGCTGCGCATGCGCAGCAGCTCTCTCTCTCGGGTTGCTTTTTTTTTGGGGGGGGTTGGGGGGGAAACCCCCCCCCCCCCAAACCCCCCCCCCCCACCCCCCCGACAATCCTCTGTGCGCCCCTGAAACCTATTCTACATTGGTGTTGATTTATTACATGAATTGGAGAATCACACTACTTTGTGTTTGACAGCATTGAATTAATGTATGATCTAAAGCAACAAAGTTTAACATGGGAAAGGACACACTGACTAAAGGGCCCACCAGGATTTGCCTGTCTTTTTTTAATTTTTAGTTATTTACGATGATCCTGTGATGCAGTGGCTCCCAGTTACTCACAGGCTGGGAGGGCAAGGCACGGTGACCTCATTGCCAAGTGGCACACACCCAGTCAATGAACGGAAGTCACCGATTCAAGAAGGCAGAGCAGTGGAGGAAGAAAGAAGAGTAACGACAAGGTAAGTGAATTTGTGGGCGGGGTTATGAGTAATGTATGTGTTTATTGGGAGAGGTCATGTTCATAATCTGCCTTCTGAAGGGTTATGCACTTGGCCATTAATTTTGTTTTAGTACTGTACTGTGATAACTATAACCATGCCCATATATATATATATATATATATATAGATATATATATATATATATATATATATATATATATTTTAGTTGACGGCAGATCCTTGAAGTCCTGTAAGTTGCGAGGTGGTGTGGAATATTAATTTCATAGTAGGTTGAGAGTGGGAGCTTTTGATTTATTGGTGTGGTTAAGGTTGGGGATGTTTAATTTAATAGTGGGGTTATGGTGGATCTGTTAAGGGTGGGATGATGGGACTGTTCATTTAATGCTGGGGTGGTTTGGGCGCTATTAATTGAATGTGCTGCTGAGTTTGGGGAAAAGGATTATTATTTCTTAAAAGTGAATGCTAATTATTTAATGCTTGGGAGAAAATAAGTTTATTTATTATATGGAAATACTATTAATTTAATTTGGGGTTGATTGGGGGGAAATTGATCTTTTTATTAAAGGTGAATGACATTAATTTACTGTCCGGGGGTGGTTGCTGGGAGGCTTAATTATTAAACGTGGGTGCTTTTGATTAAATATCGGGCTGCTATGGGGGGAGCGAAGCATACTGTGTTCACTCATTGCTGGGATTTCTATATCATGTACCTGTCCTTTTTCCAAACAGGGACCCAACATTCTAGGATCCAGACAAGCAACAACTGAGCTTCGGATACAAGCACCAGCAACAAGTATTGAGAGCAGCAAGAACAAGTAGGAGAGAGCAGGACAGTCTGCCAACTGTTCTGAGTTCTGACACACTCAGTCAGGACTTTGTCCTGACTGTAGGGACAGTTGGGAGGTATGTCCCACTTCACACTGCTCTGCTCAAAAAGGGAGAGCTGCGTGAAACTAACAGTAGTGCACGCAGCATTGCCTGTGTATATGATGGGGATAGGAAGAGTTAAATAGCAGCCAAGCACTGTCTAAAATTATAGCCACTCGCCCACTGGCAACGTGGCATGGAAACCCCTCTCTACAAATACTGCGTTTGACCCTGACTAGCTCTTCTGTGAAATTGGACTAGATGGAATAGTCTTCACTCCCTGCGAGCATCATTGAGCATTCGGCACCCATGACCCTGTCGCCAGTTTACCGGTTGTCCTTCATTGGACCAATTTTGGTAGGTACTGCATGCTGGGAACACCCCACAAGACCTGCCGTTTTAGAGATGCTTTTAGTTAAAAAAAACATAAATTGTACAAACATTTTTGATAATATTTTAATAAAATATTTGTTAAAAATATGTAAATAGAACACGCAAATAAAAGAAAATAATTTTTTTTAAAAAAAAATATTGATCAGTGAAAAAATGCTTTATAAAAAAAAGTTATTTTTCATTGATTTTTTTAAAAAAAGAAAGGCAAGTATGTATCTTTGTGGTGGAAGATCTAAATCTTCACACCAGAACCTCTTTTAATAAATACCATTTTCACTTCCACAGACTAAGGGGCCTATTTAGTAAACAGTTTTCACTGAAATCCCCCTGAAAACAGCAGTTCTCGCGGGATAGCCGCATATTAAAGTATCCTCTTAATTTATAACTAGGGCAACACAGCAGATATATCTGCTGTTTCCCTGTCACTTTGAATGCAAAAGCATTCCCCATAGGTTTCAATGGGTTCTGCTATTTTGCACCATTTAACTTGTGCCCGTTAGCCATTGAAGCATATGGGGGGATCCCTCATTGCAGCTTACTGCTCTCCCCTGCGGTCACTATCGTAAGGGTGACCACTTTGCGATAGTCACCATAGAGGACATAGGAGACAGGTCTTTGCAAGAAAATAAGTTTTTAGTTACTGCTGTTGCCAGTTAAGATTTTTAATAAATACAATATTTCAATCCTTATCTTTGCGATAAGGGTTGAAATGGATCATGTTCAACATTTGTTTATTAATGAGTATGCCCTTAAAGGAAAAATTGAAAACTTATTTAGAAACTGTAAAATACTTATAAATATGTTTTATGCATATACACAGTATATGAATTAACCGTTTAAAAGATGTGATTCCCTAGGACCTGACATGGCTGATGCAACTACATTGTGGGGTGGTCTCTGCCACGGAGAAGTGGAGGAATGGCCGAGGAGTTGCTGGATTTATAATGGATGGCACACGAAAATAAGGTGACTTAAAAGAATCAGAAGCTCTGGGCCATCAATCTAGTGTATGCCAAGCCCTGCATGTCACCCAGTGGCAGACAAAAGGATAAACAGCAGTTTTTCCTGGAGTTCATCTACATCCCAGTGCTTGCTCTCATCCTCTTGTTTGCTTATTAATTACAACATTGCATTGACTTTCAAAGAAAAAAATACAACTTTAAAGGTATTTCTTAGGTGCAGAAGCTCGTGAAGCTTTTTTATGCAAAGACTTATGATGAAATTAGTGACAGTCACACAGACTATACAGAAGTTATGCTGACTCCTATTTCTTAGCTGGAAGAAAGTGTGGATTGCAGCAGAAATGGTGGGAAGGAAAATATATTAATACAGGTAATAGTTTACATTTTGCTGGCATTGCTAAAGTAAAATTAAATATTAGTCTGTCCATAATAAAACAGGTCCAAGATAGTATAAAATTTGCAGTGATTTATACATAAAAAATCTGAAATGTCATTATAATCATTTTGTGCTTCAAATTATTTTTATATATCTTTAAAAAGAGAAATGTATCAGAATTACAAAAAAAAAAACCATTACAAACTATTGTCTAAGTTATGCTTTTATTTGGTAAATATTTATATATACGTTTAAAATGAGAAGTACTATTTCAGTAAATTATAAGTCAAAAAATACTTATCAGAGAGGGGCAAATTTCAGGGTTGAGTTTCGTTTACTCACCTCTATTAGCTGACTAGCAGTTTATGTTTAATAGATTATAACTGCAATGTTACTGCAAAAATCATAAAGGTTACTTGGCTGTGGTTAAAAACATACCAAGGACAACATTTTTCTATAAATATAAATAGCTCCACAATAATAAATATGGTAACGAAAACAGTAAGGAAATGAAGATTCAGCTGAATTTTGTAAAAAAGCAAAACAAAAAAATTCTGTAGTACACACAATCCTAATCGAAACAATGTAAGTTTTGTTTCTGATCCCTTAGTCATGCAGAATAAGTGCATATGGCATTAATTCTGCTACATTATTAATAACTGCAAACATGCAAGTGTAAAACTGGCCTGAAAATAAGGAGAGAGATTTTTTTACTAGATACAACGTATACCTGGACATAATTATACAGGAGAGGACAAACAACAAAAATGCTGTCCAATTTACAGGATTGGATCAAAAGCAGCAAAGATTGAGACGAGTGTGTAAAACTGATGGCTGCAGATGTTCATGCTAAAGAAATGTTTCATTTATTATGGGTCTTACTGCGACACGTGCATGAGGTCATGGAAAGCTGTAAGCTTTCAGTGACTACAGCACGTATTGGGTCCATGCCCACTCAGTATGGGGAAATATTCTAATTGGTGAAGTTATGCCTTTCATGCTCATACGTTGTCTTTACTCCTAGGCTTAGTAGCTGTAGGAGAAGCACTGGGGACAGTCAAATGTGGTTAGCTTGGAGAATTTTTGAACATGGTGTGTTTCCTCCATCAAAGCACTGATTATTGGATAACATTAGCCAGATTATCCTTCATTGTGGTATTTATTTACTATTCTTATTTTCTTTCTGATGATCTTTCACTATGTCCTATAAGTAGTAACTAGGTCTGGCCCTTGCCTTTGCACATAATTTTTAAGCTTTTATAGCTGTACCCAGCCTGTTCCATGGGCCTACACATAGTATACTTTTTTGATGGCCTGTATGCCCTTCCATTTAATTCAATCTCATAAAAACACCAATTAGTTTGATGTATTTATTTTGTTTGTTTTATGGAATTTGCTTCTTGCACGAGTTTGATCAGCCGAAAAAAATGTATGTTGGAATTGGTATGCATTAGAACCAAAGTATCTGTGATGGTCAGGTTAATACTGAATATGAAATAACAGTTAAGAGCACATTTGGAGGAATGTACAAAGTTGTGCAATGTAGTATTTAAGTTTCTAATTGGACAATGGTTATTTTCCAAAACTAGCTTTTGAAGTATGCATCTCCTTCCTCAGGTAAGAAAACACTACTTACAACATGAACAATATGGCTATAATTACTTTATACTATGAGTGGATAGAAAAAGAAACATGTTAGTTCATAAGTCCTACATTTATCCCACTAGTGATACATTAGCTGCTCTGTGGTATAAACAATCCTAAGAGAATCACACATAAACAAGGCAAGAGCTTCCAGTATTACTTTAGCACACCATTCCAATTCAACCAACGTCTCCTACAGGCTTCAATTAACACATATTCCTATCATTGTTTCATAGCTAAAAGAAGAGTGACTGAAGACAAAATGCTCAGCATCCTTAACTTCATTTCTTTTCACCCTCTAATAAATGCCATCTGGTGTGTACTTTAGGGATATAATACCCGTCAAAACCCCTGCCGTATTATTAGAACTGGCACAAACTTGATCTCAAATGCATATTTGAACAGATGTGTCTAAATTACATCTCCAACAACCAACATGAATACATTCAGAGCAAGTGTGCACCTTCTCTAAAATGGATAAAGAGACAGACTTTATACTGCAGAAGTGAACAGCATCTCAATGAATCAAAGCTCTCATTACAAAAAGGTCATTCCTAAAATATCAAGTGCACTACATTTATCGCTAGTTCGAAGACAATCGCGAGAATTATAACTCACCTACATGTAGTTAAACGTTGACTCCACTCAAAAATAATCAGTACAATTTACCTAAATGTAAATGTTTATGCTGGGTACCACAGCAATGGAATAATGATACTTATGCTAAAATAAGCAGTTGGAGATTCAGGCATGGTTATCATCTTCATCAACATTTATATAGCACCAGCAGATTCAATAGCGCTTTACAATTGGAAACAAACAGTAATAAAACAATACTGGGTAATACATACATATGTAGAGGTAAGAAGGCCCTGCTCGCAAGCTTACAATCTATGGGACAATGGTTTGATACACAAGGGTAAGTGCTAAATCATATTGAATATTTGTCCAGCTAGAACGCAGAGATTACAAAGAATTAAGTGGGCTGTATGCTCAGTCACACAACTATGTTAGTCAGAGGGTTGTAGTCTTGTGTTAGCTGTGTAGAGGGTGGTAATAGAGTAACCTAGGGAGATTAAGAGGATGGTACAGGAATATTATAAGCATGTCTGAAGAGGTGGGTTTTCAGAGAACACTTGAAGGTTTGAAGACTACAGGAAAGTCTTGTGGTGTGAGGGAGGGAGTTCCATAAAGTGGATGCAGCCAGAAAAAAAGTCCTGTAACCAAGAAAGGGAAGAAGTGATGAGAGTGGAAGAGAGACGCAGATCTTGTGCAGAACGGAGGTGCCGAATTGGGAGATATTTTGAGACAAGTGAGGAGATGTATGTTGGTGCAATATTGTTGATGGCCTTGTATGTTAGTAGAAGAATTTTATATTGGATTAGTTGAAAAACAGGCAACCAATGTAGAGACTGACAGAATGACTCAGCAGACAATAAATTATTTGCAAGGAAAAACAATCTAGTTGCTGCATGCAAAATAGTTCGGAGGGGGCTTGAGTCTGATTTTGGGAAGACCAGTAAGGAGGGAATTACAACAGTCAATGCGGGAGATGATGATTGCATGAATTAAAGCTTTTGCAGTGTCTTGTGTGAGATATGTACGTATTCTGAAAATGATTTTTAGATTTAGACAGCATGATGTAAATATAGAGTTGATGTGTGGAACAAAGGATAATTGCGAGCCAAGGATTGCACCTAGGCAGCGAGCTTTGGTGTTGGAATTTATGGTCATGTTGGCAACAGAAATAGAAATGTCAGGAAGGAAGTTTCTATTGTTGGGTGGGAATATTATTAATTCTGTTTTTGAAAGATTGAGTTTGAGTTGGCAAAGGACATCCAAGATGAAATGGCAGAAAGATAGTCAGAAACGCGAGACAACACAGATGGTGACAGAACAGGAGAGGATAGATACATTTGTTTATCACCCGCATAGAGATGACACCAAAATCCAAAGGAGCTTATTAGTTTTGCAAGAGAAGTGGTGTAGATAGAGAATAGAGGGACCAAGGACTAAACCATGTGGTACTCCAACTGATAAAGGAAGCAGAGTGGAAGTTTTTTCAGAGAAATTAACACTGAAAGAACGAACAGAAAGGTAGGATGAGAACTAGGACAGGACAGTGTCTTGAAGACCTAGGGATTGTAGCGTCTGTATGAGGAGAGAGTGATCAACAGTGTCAAATGCAGCAGAGAGAATCAGGAGAATTAGAAGAGAGTAATGGTTTTTAGTTTTTACTGTGATCAAATCATTGACAACTTTGGTCAGCGCAGTCTCTGTGGGGTGTTGAGAACGAAAGCCTGATTGAAGAGGATCCAATAGGTTGCTTGCAGAAAGGAAACATGTGAGGCGAGTGTAGGCAATTCTCTCGAGAATGTTTAATATTCCTGCAAGTATGAGAAGGCTTGGGAGAGTTTGACAGCAGGGAGGTTAAAGAACTGGGAGTGAGTAACTAATAAGGTGATGATCCGAGAGGGGGAATGGAGTGTTAAGGAAATTAGAAACTGAGCATATTCTAGAGAAAACAAGATCAAGACAGTGGTCATCCTGATGGGTAGCAGATTTGATTCACTGGGAAAGGTCAAGCGGGGAGGTTATAGAGAGTAGTTTTGAAGCAGCATTGGAATATGGATTAGCAATAGGGATGTTGAAATCACCCAAGATGATGGTGGGAATGTCAGACATTAAAAAGTGAGGGAGCCATGCAGCGAAATGTTCAAAAAATTGCTGTTAATATATGAAACTCCTTAGCAAGATCTGCAATCATGAAAACAGACTGTGGACTGCAATGACGGTTTCCAAAAAAAGCTACCATTGCTGAACTTATCTAAGCATCAAATCTAGCATGTAGAATGAGGACCTGGTTACACAAAATACAGTCCATATTTTAAGAGTCTGTCCAAACCAATTATTTGGGGGCCCACTGCTCAATGCAGGACCATAGTAGAGTTGTAGTGGCAATCTGTTTTACAACATATTAAAGCATCAGGAAAAAACAAGTTTTCAATTTTGATTCACTTGGTTCTATATGTTTTAGTATAAAGTCGTTCTCATCTACCATCCCTATAGAAATGCGTATATATACGGATATGAAATTGCTGAACACTACAGGTCTAGTCTTGGAGCAGCAAAGATGGCTTATCTTGGGGAGATTCAATGTATGGGTTCTTCAAAAGCTCACAAAACCTTTTCAGCATAATGAGTGCCCTAGGCCTGACAAAGCTAGTTACCTTTGTTACCCACAAAAGTGGTCACACACTAGATCTGATCTTCCAAACCAGATTAGAAACCTCTGAACTAACTGTACGTCAGGTCACTCTGTAAGCTTCTCAATCACTACTCCACCGCCTTCCTCATCGTTCCCTGAGCAGAGTCCCTCCATAAACACTTACATCAATCCTGGATCTATAATATCTAATTGTTTAGGCATTTAAATTTAGTGTGGGTGATAAATCGGTGAAGATAATATAGTAATTATACATGAGTATATTCTCGCTGCTTTATATGATCCAGCACAGAAACCTATTTTTATTGGGGGGTATCCCAATTTATGAATAATATAGTTTAATTGGGCATACACTATTTTTCTAAGAGGAACATACATAAAAAGTAGGGTAAAGGCACAAAAGGAAATGGAGTTGGCAGCTGGATAGGGAATGTATCTGTAGTGGAGAGTTCTTCTCTAATTCAACAAGCTGTAATGATGATGTTTAGAGTGTAATGATGAGTACGGAAGCAGTTATGATCAACAAAATGGAAGGTAGTAAACATAACATATAGTAAAAAAAAAAAAAAAAACCACACACAAGAATTCAATGTCAATGTCTTTGCCCTGAGTTATCCTCCATAGATGATAGTTTAGTATGTGTGTAATAATTTGGTTGTTCGGAGAGAGTCTGGATGAGAGGGGATGCGTTGGAGAGATCCCTTCTGTTAGTACTCTGTTTTCTTGTTGGTTATCTTCAAGTTTAAATCACTCCATAATTCATATGGTTAGTATATAGAGAGAAGCAAATAAGGGAAATATAGTATTGCAATAAAGATTGATTCTCCCGTCTCTCCGTCTCATCCATGTGTCTGTCTGTCTTCCCCTCCCTTTAGATTGTTCGCTCCTTTGAGCAGGGCTCTCCTACCTCCTGTTTCCATCACTTTTAACTGCGCTCTCCAGCTACTCAGCTCACCTCCTCTCAGTCCCTCTGCCCTCTGTCTCCTCTCTCCGCTCCCCTCAGTGACTCTCAACCTGTCATCCGTGCCCACCCTCTTGGGCCATAGTTACCTGCCTATACTCACTTTTCCCCTCCCTCCCTCTCTTTCATGCTGTGCCTGAGCCCCCAGAGTTATAGTGCTTACTGTTACTTGTACTGTTTCACCTTGTACTGTGCCATTGTTTGTCCTTGTATGGCGCTACGGATACTTTGTGGCGCCCTATAAATAAAAATGAATAATAATAATAATAATAATAATAATTAATCGGTAAGGTAATTAGAACATTTACAATATGGTGTCTACAACCTTGCATTTTACATCGCCATGAACTTTAGCTTGACAGCACTATCATAGAGTTGAGGAAGAGGGGCCAAAGGCTTGAACAGCTCTGGACGAAGACAGGTTTGGCAGAGGACAAATGAAGTCAGTCATGGCATCACACAACAGACCAGTTTAGCTCTTATGTAAGGCAGAGAGGTTCTGTAAACAAGCATGCTTGGGGCCAGATTTGACTTTCTCCAAATCACAATGTGATGTGTTGGCTACCTCCATCACTGAGAAGTCATTCTCTGTTCTTGCTGGGATCCAAAGAGGGCCATGAAATGTGTAGCAGGGCACCATGCTTGTAAATGGGGCTGCTCTGTACTCATGAACTGCTCTGTACTTTGATCATATGATTGTAAAAGATATCATGAACAATATACAAGGAAAGCATTCCACTATCCGTGACCTGGAAACACGCCCAACAAGTCTTATAATCTTCCAAAAAAAAACAAACACTTCTTTAGACTGCAACTGCACTTCTATCTACAGACCAGTATCAAACTTCCTATTTCCAGGGAGGTAACAAAGCATCGCCATGAGTGCACTCATCTACTCAAATATCCATGTGGGTGCTACAGGGCTCTATCTTACACCTCCATGAGATAGATGGTGTAAATTCTACTACCAGATGACAATCGAATAACATGGTCTGGATTATCAATTATGCAGAGTATCACTTCTCAATTGTTTCCAAGCTGGGCTCTTTGTGAAGATGAATGGCAATTGGTTGATACTGAATCCTAATAAGCTCACCAACTAACAACAAATCTGCAGCTGGGTCACCAAACTGGACTTTAGCGTGGTGTTGCAGTTATTAAATTCCAATTGTGTGCAAAATCTTTGTGCTGCCCTTGATTGTGACTTGATTATTAACATCACGTCATAGCAAATCTTAATTTTTCTACTTGAGAAACGTAGCCAGGATTAAGAATTTGCATTCTCCAGAGGATCTTCCTAAACAGATACATACTTTTGTGTTGTTGTGCCTTGACTACTGCAATGTAGTCTACCTAGGACTCCAGATTGAGCTGCGCCAACTGCCACTTGTGCAGAATGCAGGAGGCAGGTAATTAATAAATATAACACATTCCTGCCACATAGTCTATTTTCCATTTTCCACGTTGATAGCCACACTACTTCAATTGGGATGTTGACATTCAAAGCTAATAAATATAATCAGTGTCTGCGCTATTCTAGCATCTGACCACAAATGTATTCACTCCCACACTTCATTCTCCAATAGAAGGACAATTAGCAATATTATTATCATCATTTACTTATAAGGCGCTACAAGTTTTCACAACACTGTACAGAGCGGTAGTACAAACATGACCAGGCCTGTTTTAACACATGTCATGCTGGGCAGTTGCCCGGGGGCCCCACGAGCATAGGGGCCCCATAGGCTTGCCAACTTTCAAGCATATTATTCCATGAGATTTATTCATAACCTTCAAACCCTCTTTATTAAAACTTTTAGATGGACTAATCCCCTCAGTATCAGCTGTTATCTGTACGTGCGATATTGCTGTTGAAAAATACATATTTTAACCTTGATGAAAACAACGTACTAATTGTAAATCAGTGGGCAAGTAGTTGTGTAGTTATGGCCCCAGTGCACTGCTTTGCCCGGGGGCCTCTAATGTTGTTAAGGCAGCCCTGAACATGGCATACATAACAACAGCATAATACAGGTAGAATTACAAAAGTCTATTACAGGGATAACCGGTAGCAATAAAAGAAGGGTAAATTAATTGCAAGAATTACAAGGGAGCCATAGAAAGGGGGGAATCAAGGTGGGATGGGATGGGAAATAACGGGGATGAGAGGGGAAGGAGCATTAATTCTAAAGGGGAGATTTTGGAGTGGGGAAATAAGAATATGACATGAAGAGGGTAAAAAGGTGGGTGGAGTTTTGGAGTGAGTTGGAAGCATTGAAGCATGGGGTACAGTTTGATACATCAGGGGAGAGTATTCCATAGTTGGGGAGCAGCAGGGGAAAAGCCTTGGAGGCATGAGTAAGAGGAGGTAATCGGAGGAGAAGACTGGCGGCAGTCAATAGCCAAATGGAGGGTGCAGGAGGGAGTGTGGCGGAAGATGTGGTAGGAGATGTAGGAAGAGCGGACAGGGCAAGAACTTAGTAGGTGAAAGTGAAAAGTTTATATTGGATTCTGTAGGAGATAGGAGCCAGTGGAGAGATCAGGAGTGAGAGTAGGCAGAAACAGGTTGATGTGAACTAAAGATCAATCTAGCAGCAGCGTTAATGAGAAACTGAAAGGAGAGCGGTGGATGAGGGGGAAGACCAGAAAAACAGTACCTAGAATCTGGTCGAAGCCAGCTAAAAGTGCACAAGTATGTATATAAAAATATTTTTGTATATACACTAAAGAAGATTAAATTCAAATAATGATTTGCTAATCAACAGGAATTGAAGTTACCATGCACTAAAGGCGGATCACAAGAACAGATTAAGTTTCAAGTCCAAACTCAGTCCCAAATGAAAGTCTCAAAACTTGGATGGTGAGCAGGTACAAACACATCAAGAATAAAGTGGTCCCATAATACTTGTTGTGATTGAGTCCTTGTCAGGATGCTTGGATTGAAACTGAATGCTGGCGGCTTGATGCTAACAGCTGAGTCATTCCTCTATAGATGACTGTGACTAGTGTACTGAAAGCCGGCGCGCATTCCACTGTGGAGTGCACATGTCACTTCCTGTAGATAGGATCCAGTCTGATGTCTGTAGGGGATTGGCCGAAATGTGGCCCGGCTAAACTGACAGCTGGGCGCGTGCGCATTGGTGAAGTTAATTAATAGCCTTATGTGCTGATTAGTGTATATGTGTTTACCCTATTGTGATTGGCCCATCTGTGTATAAAAGGCAGGGAGGGCTTAGCTTCGATGCCAATTAAAGTTCTCTGTGCCCTGTACCTGTTCTCTGGATTGGATTGCTTGTGTATGACCTTTGGCTTGTTTACTGGATTTTGATTCCTTGCAAGTTGCCCTGACCTCTGATTCGTTACTGTACCTTCCTTGCTTGCTGCCAGGCCTGACATCTTGCCTGTTCCTGACCACGGTACCTGCATCGGAACTTAGACCTCGGCCTGCCTTCTAACCACGGTTTTTTTACTATCACCCACTACTCTGCACTGCTGTTTATTCATAAACTTGTACTACTCTGAGTGTAAGACCTGGGGGCATCTGAGTATCTGTGAGCGTAATGAGCTCTACCAGAAAGGCGGCTGCTATAGGTGAAGACCTCTCCTTGTTCTACAAGTTCATGATAATAACCTCTAGCCGTCACAATAACCACAACAAATGTGAGGCAGGAATGCCAAATGGCAGCAAGAGCTAGATCTAATTTTTTCAAATTCTGATTTTGGGTTTAAGTCCTATTTCAAGTATCAATGAGTTGTTTTACCCAACATAATGATTTTACTGGGGTAAAATAATTTGTTATAATTTTGGAGAGAAGTTACCCTTTAAGTCACATTGTAGAGGTAGTTGCTGAGGTTCTCAGTATTTGAAATTAAAAAAACATCAGGATTAGTTATAAATAATTTTTTTTTGCTGATATGGTCCTTTCAAAGTTCTAAAATGGAGTTCATGTGGGTAATGTTTTCCTACAGCTGTAGCCTACTTCCCTCATTTGTGCCTTGTTGTACTGGACGGATTGTAAAAAAATATTAAGGGCAGTTGTTAAAATAGTAAATAATGGGGAACAATATTAAGGCAGAGAAAAGTGATCACAACCTTGTCTATACTGATGGACAGGCACTATCCAGGCCTTTTATTAGAATGATTAATTGACTTCATGACAAAGGAGTACATCCCAGCATAAGATGATTACTTTCTAGGCTTCGTATTTGGAGGTAATGGAAGTCAAGGCCTCATACTAGCTAAGAATTCCCTATTATAGAAATTTAGGTTATGTGCCCTGAAAGCGCACCATGTTGGGACAAAAAGGTACCCCTCCTGTAACCATATACAGTGTACTATACATTTTAAACTGTGACACTGTATTTGTATTAAGGCAGTATGCACTGATAGAACAGCTAGGCAACAACTTTATCGAAACAATCTTTTCCCGTCTGATTTCATCTTACCCCTCACATGGTGGCAAAATCCTAAAGTCTTTCTATTGAGAACTAACTAGTACCAGAGATAGAGCTTATAGATATCCAAGTTTATTACAGCTACATACTGTATGTAGATATAATAATTTTACTTTGGGAAAATATGAATTATTTTAAGGATTTATAGAATACGGATGCTGATATCTCACACTGCATTTTAAGTATTATAAATTGGAATGTACAGCAGAGACAAGTAATGAATCAAATACATTGTACATGACTAGGCTAGCAGATGATCATACAGGAGTTGCCTGTGAAACGATTTGTATGGATATTTAAATGGATGGCTGTGCGACCAGCATGTCTTCTTCACTTCTATGAGCATGCTAGAAACTAACTGCTGTTGGCATTTCTGACAAATGAAAACAAGGAGCAAGCAAGTGAATGTGACAAAACAAGGGAATATATAATGAGAGTGCAAAGTCATGGGACGTCATGGTCACGTCAGTAACATTTTAACTTGAAACTAACTTAGCAGATGGGACAGAAGACAGATAGCAGTCAGATAATTACAAGCTGTTGGCAGTCCATTCATTCATACCTGCTTTTTCATTTCAACAGACACATGCTAGAAAATGCAATACAATAGTTGCAATCTCGCAAAATGCTTTATTTGCCAAATAAATTGGGCACATTGTCTTAGAATACAAATGTGGTGTTTCAAATACACAATTTATAAATAGCTCCAGATCCCAAAATTTCATTGGAAAAGTCACAATACATTAAATACCATAATATCTGGCTAGCGGGAACAAATCTTAAGAGGTTTGCACTTTAATTGCTAATGTTATTATATAGTAAGCTCTATTAAAGGGAAATCACCATTATCACACATATATCCACTTCAGAACTATTTGTGAAATACAAGTGAGCACGATATGTAGTGGAATGCTCTACATTATAGAATGTAACCCTACTCTCTGTAGGATTAGACCGCACCCTCTATTGATGATTTAGTGCAGAAGAGTCAGTTAATAGGTGGGTGTTTTATAGCTATTCCGCTCCGTTCTCAGGCTTCTTCAGATAAAGGTTCTAAACTTTACCCAATGGTGCAAAAACTAAATTTAGCCGCTACAGTAGATAGAGTGAAGTTTACTTGTACATTAGTTATGTGGCATTAGACCAGTTATACTGAAATCACAAATCATCAACACTCCATAGTTTGACACACACACAATGTCTTTTCATGGGCTGCAACAAACCACATGGGGCGGCTAGCATCATTTCCACACAAGATCTATTAAAGAGCCATCACCACCACCTTCCTGGCAGTTTAATGATCTTCTATAACATTATCTCTACTTAGCACAAACGTCTGTCAGTAGTGCTTGAGACACAGGCACCACTAGATATATCAGCATTATAAAGACGTGAACTTGATGGATAAACTACATTATTGCAGCTGGGAAAACCCACACAGCTGATTGTATTTGAAAAAATTTTCCTTCTGGTTTACAAAATTCAGCCTCCGAATGTACATTAAAGGCCTTTATCTGGAGAACTCAAGCATTCCAGATAGGTTTAGTGAGGTCTCTCATAAAATGCCAGACCTATGTTAGTCATCTAATATGTAATATCGTCATAATAGTTCCACATTGGTAGTTACAATTTATTAAAGCAATTTTCCTATAAGCATAATAGCACAGTGGTAAGTTTTGTTTCACCTATACAAAGATGCCATACACACAATCATTAGAACAAGCTAGCAATTGCATATTTAGCAATACATTAATAAAGAACTGCCTCCTGCTATAAGAAGCTGTTAAAAACGGGTAAAAGTAAAATGTAGTTGGCTTGAAAACATATTTCCAGGGACACCTGTTGCATGAGGGTTATGTAAGCTCTCTCCAAGCAGGATAAAGTAAGCTGAACAATGCTCCTTTATAGTCTATTCTACAGAACAGACGATGCTTTGTATTCATGTTAAATGACTAAGTTTCAAATTAATACACCTCCAACAAGACTGAAGTGCAATATCACTCACTGGTATTTATAAAATAAAAATCTTACATATTTTTTACAGTTTCAGTTTAGTACATGGCCGATCAGCCTAACAATGAGGTTTGGCAATAAATAGATGACTAAACCACCCACTGCATTTTCTTTTCACTTTTTTTGTCAATGGTTTCATGCTTTTCCACCCTGAGAGACTAAAAACAGTTGTATCATGTAATGACAAGCAGTCGTGGGGGTGTCTTAAACTGTGCACAGCAGTGTCAACTGCTTTCTAATAGCAAAGGGTAGAAACAATTGGACATGGAGTTGCCGCATACACATGAATAAAGAATACATTCTCAACTGTAAGAAGCAATCACCTAGAATGATTCTGAGGGTCTAAAAATATAAGTAGTTTGGTAAAGTTTGAGTCACTGTTTAAAGTCTGTATCTTGTTAATTAAATATTTTAAAAAAAATCTTATGTAATTTATGTCTTATCAATATGCCTCAATGACTAATACTTTATATCCTTTTATAAAATAAACAGCCAACATCTATTAAGCTAGCATATCTGAAAAGACACCATATAGAGTTCTGTTAGGTCATAGCAGTATCTTCAAACAGCAATGACACAAAAAACATCTGCAGGATGTACCTCATTCTATAAGGCAGTGCTGGCCAACCTGTGGCTCTAGAGCCACATGTGGCTCTTTGAGCTTTGAAATGTGGCTCCTGGCCAGGAGCATCAACAAAGTATAGTTGTCCTGGCGCTGGAAGGAGCAGATTAGAAAACATTCAGCTGTTTGACTGACCGGGAGCAGCAGTGTATAGTGACCTTTTCGGAACAATGCAGGGAGGTCACAGTGGCGCAGACAATCCAATCAGGGAAGGAGGAAGAGTGTCTGTAGTGGAATGTGTGTAGATCTGTATGCATGTGGGGAGGTTTGATGAGCATGTAAGGGGCCTGTGTGGAGGTCTGAAGGGCATGTATGAGGAATGTAGGTAGAGCTGTTGGCATGTGGAAAGTCTAAGAGGCATTATGGGACATGTGGGGATGTCTGAAGACATGCAGGAAGGCTGAAGGGCATGTGGAAAGGCCTAATGGCATGTAAGGGGCACGTGGAAAGGTCTGATGGCATGTAAGAGGCATATGGTGAAGTCTGGTGGCAATTGGAGAGTTCTGATGGGCATGTGGGAATATTAAATGGGTATTTCTGGAGCATGTGTAGAAGTCTGATGACATGTAGGTAGGCTGATGTGTATGTAAGGGGCATGTGGGGAGATCCAATAGGCATGTAAAAAGGTCTGAGAGATTGTGGATACAGAAGCAGTGAGAGCTACTATGGAGAGACTATAATTAGCCCTTTGGACCCTCCACCTCTGGACACAGCGGTGCAGAGGAGGAGGGTCTGCTAAGTTCGGGTGGGCTCGGTTGTCGGAGAACCGAGCTTGAGCATCTCTAGTCTGTTTATCAATATTGGACAATATGGGATATTTTCCATCACTGCTTATCATAACGATAGAAAATATTCTCTCTCCCAATTTAAGAAGAAATTATTGCACTGGAATACCAAACTCGGCTTCCAGTTCCAGAGTATGAAAAAAAATATAAATAAAATAATAATTAAAATACAAAATACAATTGTAAAATATAGTAAAAAAATATTTTAGCATAAAAAAATGAAAAAAAAAAAGTTTTACTTGACTAATAAAGCATTTTTTTTCCATTGCTGAACCCTGGCTATATGCAGCTTGAAATACAATCTGGTAAATTAAGCTTCCCCATGCAAAGGGGAATGTTCGCTGGAGGGAGCCAGCGAAGGCCATCGCCGGCAATAGTCTTCATGGACCCAGGGGCTTTGTTAAATAGCCCCACTGCCGCAGGATTTAGGTCTTTTCTCCCTATAATATATAGACCCCACAGTCTCTTTATTTTCTCCCATCCTCCCAAAACACTCCTGTCAATCTTCATGTGTGACACTTCTCTCACAAAACAGCAGTTTAGGGGTGGCCTAGCAGTATGGTGTATTTGAGGATGTAACATAATTGGGGATGTTGCCATGTCTAGATAGACCAAAAATAATAGAAAACAGACAAAGTATATAGACCCGACCCACTAAATTTCCACATAGTTGTTACAGACAACAGCAATTTAAAGTGGTGTCTAGGATATGCTGTATTAGGCACAATGAAGCAAAGAAAATGTTTGAGTGTTTACAGTGTTTATATTCATTTGTTCCGCTTGAATAAGTGGCTCACATATGAATTGCTCTATAACTCTATAACTTCACAGCAGTTAGAGAAGTAGCCTCTTTCTTTAAACCTTCTACTCTCCGAAGCACATGACTCATTTTAGAGCTGGGCAAAGAAGACTTTTACTTTGGTGTTTGCCTTTGACCACACACTATATTAGAACACCCCCTCTGCACTAGCCTTTTTTTCCCAGTATATATTTCATATTTCTAGAGCTGTATTTTATAAATTAACATAATTTTCAAGTGTGTTTAGGATCCACTTACTGGGCGCTCACAATTGTCAGCACGTAGTCACTTAAAGCTGTACTACCACCTAATAAAAGTTGGTAGTGCAGGGCTTCCTCCCAGTCAGAGTCGCCCTGGTCGCCATGTGAAGCCATTTTTGTCTTACAGGCCCAGCTGAAAACCAGGAGGGGAGAAGGTGTGAGCGGAAGGACTAATTACAAGCTACAACCAAGAGATTGTGGCTTGTGGTTGAACTTCCAATTCACTCCCCCCGTCACCATTTTATATCAGCAAACTAAATTGATTTGCCCGTTCTGTTATATAGGCCATGGAAAAAACGGCTACATGCTGCATTCCCAGGGCTCTGGCTAAGGGTGGGTTGGCCTGTCCTCATTTCACTAGCACTAACAGGCCATGCACAGTGGTAGCAAACATTTTAAAATATTATATAGTGTAATGTAATCAGTAACAATAAGATAAAACTAGTTAGAACTATCCATTTTTTTTTATTTTTTTTATTGAAAGCCCGGGAACAGTGCTTTCGTGCCCTAATAAACAGAAAAAAGTGCGAAACTTAAAAAACGTGTACCAGGGTGCGGTCCATGGCCCTCCTCGAAAAAGGATAGACCCTAGTCCCCAACCCCCGGATCCATAAGGACCCTTAGGGGGCAAGGGTCTTCAGACCCCCCTTCGCTGCGAGGCTAGGGGGGGGTCCCTTTGGCCCTGGGATCCACCGAGGCTTCACCCAGGGCTCGACAACTAGCTCACCCCGGGAGGGTGAGCCAATGATGGGGTTTCAGGGGGGTAGGAGCCATAAGGCCGCACAACCCCCCCCTAGATCTTAGGGGACGCAGAGCCCAGAAAGGGCCTACCCGCACCCCTAAAAATCCGTGAAACAATCAACATAAAAGTGAAAGTGACAAACAAGAAGTGTCATAAATAAAAATAATAAAGTGCCGAGTGGTTACGGCCCCAGCCTCATGGCTGGGCTATTGTAAAAATTTTCTCGCCCAGCCATAAGGCCGGGGCAAAGAATAAAAAGGCGGTGCGTATAGAAAGTGGTCTAAAGTGCTCGGTGCCAACATAATCACATAATATCTGTTTCAAGGTGCTGCTGACCTGTGATTTTTTGGCACCCCCAGATCGCCACTCCGGGGGCACAATAGTCCCGGGCTTTCATCGCAGCTCACCCAGCCCCTGGCCAGAGGACCAAGTGCAGCTCTGCCACAACTGCACTTGATCTTAGCCAAAAGGCCGAGAAGCGAGTTAGAACTATCCATTTAAACATCTGCTTCAAAATGATAAAGTTTTGCTTTAGTCAAGAAACAGGTTTTATATTGTGTAACTTCTTGGTTTCCATCTTTGCCCCAATGATTTCACTGAAAGTATTTCAAGGACATACAGGAACAACTAAAATAAAAAGTGTAACAATTGTGAAAAATCTAGTAAGCGTATTATTGAGTTTTGGGGGAATCGTAAGAATGCAAACTAAGAATAATGTACAATCAACAGTGACTATTTAATCTGAGATCACTAAATATTCAAATCAACAACATGCTATAGAGGCTGGACGATTTACATATCTGTGGGAGTAAGATTATTAGTTCTGTATGACAGAATGCAGGATTAAATGTATTTGCATATTCAATGCTCACCGACTCCCAAGGCTTTTTCTATTAAAGATGATTGATTGAATGTTAGGAGGAGGGGGGATAATCATAATAATAATATGTAAAGGTGCAATCCCAGATAGATTTTAAATAGATTTGTGGTTTTTTTAAATGGCAAGTATTGCACTGAAGCCGAAAGTCATTTATCTGTGAGGTTCTTCTATAACTCAGTATAGCCATTGCAAATTCAATCTGTGATGCAGATTTCTATGGCTATCACTGCATTAAAAAAATAAAAAATATTTTTTTATTTTCATTTTTACCCCTCTTGCCTTTTCCCTCAACCATTCTGTACCACAACCACTGACCATAAATTAATGTAATTGCTGATCTACATATTACTATTTTTCGCTATGTCATATTACAAGTTAAAATAAATATATGTGTACACTGTTAATCTTGTTATACAGCTATCTTGTATCTTCTTGTAAAATTTTATTTAAAAAAAAAAAAAATGTCTCTCCTGAGCTAGTCAGTTAGGATGCTCCTCGACGGTCACTTGATGGCAGCAGAAAGAATTGGTACAGGGTTTTATGCTAAGGGCGTTCTCTGCTCGCTAAATCATATGTCATGTAACTGTGGTTGCCATGATACTCGCATTACACTTTTCAAACTGTAAATCATTAATAGCAACTTGAATCAAAATCCTAAGAAGCAATGAACAAATTCATTTTTATCCTTACAGGTAACCAGAGTGAATTTTGTTTTTAACTGAAAACACACCTCATTTTTAGAGAGGATACCACCTTTAATACAGTCTTCTGCAAGAACTTGATGTTATCTACATCACTCTGCTACAGTTCTTTATCTGAAAATATCAAGACTGTTAACCAGCTTCCAACCATAGGGCGAATACAAAAATACACTTCAACTATGAAAAGAGCACGCTCACCATTCCCCAAAACTCCTTTGAGGGTACAGTGCATGCTCAGATGTAACCCCAGTTTTGCCACTGATGAACAAACAGACAATCCTCGAAAAATATAACCTGTATGTAGGTTTTAAAGATGCTTGAAATAGCTGCAACTTGTTTTTCAAACTGTTGAAAAATTGAAACACTTTCCAGAATCAGTTTTCCAATGTTCAAATCATTTTCTAAAAGTTAATCGGCATTAACATATTTAAACTAAAATTGATACATTTCAACATTTTAAATGCAAGCACTGAAACACAAAGGTGAGTGGAGAATGTCAAAATTCTAACTTCAAAACATAGCAGTGTTTGCTGTTTATTCTCATATCTCCTAACCACAATCCCTTTCTCTCACCTAAATAGACCTGCATTTACTTAGTCGTTCCTGTCCTAGACAACCATGTGCTCAAAATATTTGATTATATTAAATAAAATAATGTCATCTAGCCTATAAAATTTCTAGTTCCGAAAACTATGCAATACGGCCTCTTCTGTGCACAAATGTGTGGGCAATTTGGCAAATTGCATTGAATGCCAATCTGGAGCAGCCCTGCTGTTTAGAGGTGGCTCCAATACAGGATTCAAAATGGCTTATTTAGTTCTTTCTGGGGCAGGGCAAACATCACACGGATGCTTATGGGGATTATCGGCTGACCAGATTTTACATTTGGGTGAATACATTCAGATCTTCAGATAATATTTTGATAGTCTAGAAGAACTGTGTGCAGGGTGAAACAGGGAACAAAACTTGGTCATTTTGATGAAAAAAAGGCCAAATTGGCCATACAATTCTACAGTGGGGCTAGTATTGTGTATCGTGGCATAACGTATTGAGATATGCACATGTTTGTAGTTAAACAAAATGAGAACAAAAGTGCATCTTTTTACACTAATCCTATATATATATCTTTTTTTGTCCATTTGAAAAGTTAGGAGGTAGGACACAAATAAATTATAACGCTATGTTACTCACTTTACAATCAACGATAAAAGATGTCCATATAGGATGCACATTCGAAAGGGATCTTTTTGGCCTCTTATTAGTTAAACCAATTCCTATTATATAATATTGTATCATTTCCATTTATCAAATATGTATTTTCTATGAGAATCATGATTTGGAAGCTGATCCCAATTCTAGATATCCTCACATCCAAATCTGACACTAATCACATGTACAAAGTACGTGACTTAATTCCTGACAGCTGAAAAACAAAATAATTAGAAAAATGCAATCAACACATCAATACCAAATGTAATAATAAAAATAACATTGTGTACAAAGCAATATATTGTTATAACAGCTTACCATGCAAAATACACTCTTTAAGGTAGGTGTTCACAATTCCGGTAATTTTGAAACATAATTTTATCATTATATACCCAGATGTTTTGCCATTTGTCCTGAAGTTGTCAACCAATATCCTTCTAGCAATGCAGCACTAATCTGAGCTCAGAAAACGCTTTTGATTCCTGACAAATTTCAATTTCTACAAGGTTTAAGCATCAGCCAACTATAAACAATAGGCCCCACATGAGGCTTTGCCAGCAGCTTTACACACTCAATACATAAAATGACTCTGAACCTATCACTAAGTACTAGGAATCAAGAGAAATCTTTCAGTGTAACAAATTGTGTATCAGATTGACGTACTAGATCTCCAAAAAATAAGAATGATGCTTCAGAAACTTGGCCAGATTTACATTTTATGCCCTCCAACCTCAGTTTTTAGTGTCACCCCATAAATCCACACTGTCCTAGTCCTCTATTTTCTGAAGCTGGGTACACACTACAGAATTTTCCACCAGCTTTTTATGCCGATCGATTTTACATTCGATCGATGGTCCGATTGCTTGGTCCATGGACTGCATACACACTAGCCTTGTTTTAGATGATAAAGGGAAGAGCGGCCGTCCCGTTAGTGACTTTTTGCAGCCATGTTGCTGTGAGCAATAATTTTAATTTCGTACACACTGAAGCATCATTTGCGGGGCATGTAACGATATACCAAAGACATTAGCATAAATGGGCAGAGCTTTCACTATAGTTAACACCCAAAACCACATTAAAAAGAGAAGGCAACACTGTCTCTTCATTCATTCCTATTTTTTAACCTACAATGGATACAGTAGAACAAGAAAACATTTTTTTGTTGAAATGTGTATGCCGCTTGGAACTGTTCTGCCACAAACCACTAGCACCTTTAAAGTGTAATACTATTTTTTTCACTTGTCATATTCTGCAATAAAAAGTTTTGTACTTTTTCCTGCAATAAAACTGTTGCATTAACACTGTGTGGTTTATTCCGGGTATTTTACAAATATTAGTTAATAAAGGTTAATATGACTTTATAAGTTTAATAGTTTATAAAGGTATAAATTTCCAAAGGGTAAATATGAATAGGTTCCCAATATAGATGCAAAGGGTAATAACACACGTGCTTTACACAAGTGTAATGGTCTGCAGCCAGACAGGTGCAACACACATGTATACAAAACACAAGTCTGTGATGTGCGGATACCGCACCATGTGGGACTGGTACAGGCATCACAAATTTACATACACACGCCCTCCAGGTCAAGAAAGTATCAGAGGATTGTCGTGGATCGGTCGGAAATTTATACACACTACCCAATGGAAAGGAGATTGGAACAAAAATATTGAACGGTACGACCAACCAAATGAGGCGACAATCGTGCATTAGGGCAGACTTTCAACCATCGTGTCACTACACACACTGACCTGACTTTCGAACGAGCGGTCGTATGTCGGCTGGTTGAACCGATTATTGGACAAAAACCCTGTAGTGTGCACCCAGCTTTAGCATAAACTGCATCCCACACACATATAATAACCAAATACAACAAACTATGCAGCCCTATTTCAGCATGACAATACAATAAGAAAAAAAAAACAATATTGTAGCTGAGTTCCACCCCTAGAGCCCTATACATGGGTCTACATTATGTATATCCTAGCCAGTTCACAAACATTGGAATTACATTGATATAGAAGGATTTGGTATTCAAATTAAATGATTATTCCTTTCCATGTTTTGTTTTACAAAATGATGAGCTTTTAGAGTATTCTTTCAGTTGAAAGAACGGAGTGGAGAGAATGACTGCCTGCATTAGCTTTTACAGTCTGTTTATCTAAATAGGAGGTTACTTATGTCATGTGTAGATTCAGCTCAGAAAGTCTTTGTATGAAATTTAAGCACAAACATTCTATTCAGCAACCTGAACATGGCATTTTATAATTTGGTGGGTGTTTCTGCTCCACATTAACACTTTTATTTCAGGTACCACATCAAAGTCACACTGTGCCATAAAATATAGTTAGCTGGATGCTGGATGCTTCCAAGTTTCCTGTAACAAATCTGAAGTAGGAGCACTCCATGAAGGTGTAAAAGCATTGTTTGCTCACCTGTTGGACAAAGTCTTTAATCAGGACAGTTTAAATAATAAAACCTGCACTACAGTACACATTGCACACTCTGCTAAGAGGTGTTTCAGTAATGGGATATGACTTATCAGAAAATTAGTCATCTATCTGCCTCTGAAAGCAAAGGACAGAAACCTGCTTGCATTAGAATAATCACATCTTATTGTTGTTTTATTTCATTAAGGAGCTTCAATAGAATTCATTATGCAAATGAGTTCTGCCAGGGAAAGCCATGTCAGCTTTTATCTCTCTCTCACTGTTTTGAATGAAGCATTAACCTCTGACCAGGCCTGCAATCCACCTGGCTTCCTAAGGCTTTGGCAATACCTAAGCTGATAGGCGAGCAGGTGGCTTTTGTAACAGGGCATGTGTCCAGGGTGATTGCTGGCTACAAGTAGCTGTAACTATTAAATCCAAAGCATTTGCATGAAAGATATCATTCAAACTTACAAAATTAAGTCATATGGGGAGAGCTTAACAGAATATAGGTCAACGGACAAAATTATACTTGATGTCTCTTGGAGGTAATAAACGTATAAAGCAGCACTGTCACCTTCTGGCACCTAACAAATCTAGGTACATAATCTTACAGTGAACTCTGCTTGAGTCAAGGCCACTTAGTGACAGATTTCATCTCCTGTGCTCAAAATAAAAAGTCGTTGAAGCAAAAAAAAAAACAACATACATAAACCAAAATTAAAGTGCACTTGCATTTGTCTCATAGGGTTTCTTTATAATTTATCTCCAACAATTAGACAGCAAATTTCCAGCTCCCATAATCCCTACTTTTTACAATTCCAGGAAGTGTGTCAGTGCTACTCAGCATAGGGCTGGTTGACTCTAGACATAAAGGGTGTCCCTCTCAATCATTGTTGGCAGCAACCCCTTATAGTGCACCATGATAGAATGAATAGCTAAAAAAATAAAATAAATACATGTGGGGGTTGGTTGAAGGAGACCGTGACGTTATAAGACCAATGGGGGGGGTTATTCAATTGGCTGTGTTACTGCTGAAAGTAACGCAGCCTGCAAACTATTACCGTTACTATGGTAACGGTGCGCATTATTACAGTTAGCCGTGAGAAGAAATCCGGGTTAAAATTACCGTATCAACGGTAATGGTGCACCGGTCGCATTACTTTTGACAGTAAAGTGGCCAATTGAATTACTCCTTTGAAGTGCTAAGACACAACTCTTCTGATATTATTCTTTGAATTTTTTTCTCTTTTAAATAACAATCCCTACAACAACAATTTTTTAATCATATTCTGAACATACATAAGAATTTAAACTGTCCACCAGGAAGAGCGATAACTTACCTGACCTTCAATCTCTACAACCTTATATTAAACACCTCCAACATATACAACAGATTCCAATGTGATTTTGCAGCCATTAGAGAATTTTGAGTGGATGGAGGATTATAAGTGGCTGCCCGGATGTGCTGGCACATTTTTATATCTCCATTCCACCGAGTAAGATAATATTAACAATGTTTTATTAAAGGGACAGTAGTTTATCTTCTGAGCAAGAGAGTTCACTTTCATTTTAAAAGATTTAGCCAGATTTTTATTATCTTCCCCATCTATTTTTGTGACGGTTATTATACATACATAGGAAATGTAAGTTACATCCTTAGTGTAGGATGTTTAAATGGCTATACAATACAACTATTCTTCAGTGGGACTTCTTTGTCAGATAAGTCCCATGTTCTTGATTTGAAGTGTTACCTTTTATCCATTTTGTTTAATGTAAGAATAAAAAAAGACGTGAATATAAGTGGAATCTTCCTTCTTTTTTCTGGCACCTAGGTGCTTTAGTTACCAATAACAACATAGGAATGCCTTTAAGTGGACCTGGCTTACTTATCCTGATTGAGATACACTAACTGTTTTTTTTCAGATAAGCAAATTACCTAGTATATTTTAAGTATGTTTCTATATCACTTTTATATTTAGAAAGTAGTACACAATTAGCCTCTGGGATCTGGTGATTGTGGGAGCAAGTTATTCAAAAATCTACTCCAGCTCTGTTTCTTCATCCAATAGTTTTTGCACAGTTTAGAAGTATGCTTAGGATTGTTGTCCTGCTGAATGCAGAAATGTACACCAATTAAGCGCCGACCACAGGGATATTGGGACGTGGTAAAATAAAGTGGTAACCTTTCTGGTTCCATATTCCTTGCACTCTGCATAAATCTGCCACCTTACCAGCACCAAACCAGATCCCCACCATTTAATTTCCTCCACCTTGCTTGACAGAAGGCATCAAGCACTGCTGCAGGAGCCTTTCATTAGCTCTATGTCTCACATATGTTCTCATCTTCAAGCCAAACACCTCATACCAGATCTCAACCATATTGTGGAATGAGCTTGACCATAAGGTCAGAGAAGAATGCCCTACAAGCCAGTCACATCTCTAGGAAGAGCTACAGAAGTAATTGGTACAAATTTCCAATGAATATCTTCAAAGACTGATATCCAGAATTCTAAACATCTGCAAAGCTGTAATTGCTGCGAATGAAGGCTTCTTATATGAATGTAAAATGTGATGAATGGAACAGTTACAACACTTTGTCAAAGTATTCACTAAAATTTCAGGTCAATTCAAGAGTACAATGATAAAAAAAAAATATAAAAACAAAAAAAAATAAAAAACAGACTTTTCTTAGCGATTCCAAATTTTTCTCTTATATACAATTACACTTCTATACACTCACGCTTATATAATTATAAGAATATAATTATCTTCCTTTATTTATGTAGAGCTAACATATTATGCATAGCTTCACATAGAATGTTTAACCATTCTTATTAGCTCTACCACATACATACATATACGAGAGCATACTTGCCAACTCTCCTGAAAAGTCCGGGCTCCCGCGAGAGCTGGCATTTCTCCCGCATACCAGAACTCCCTTGTCAAAATGACGCGATTCACAGAGAATTGCATCATTTTGGCCCCGCCCCCTGCGAAAAAAACGTCAGTTTACTCGTGGGGGCAGGGCCAAAATGACGCAATTCGAGGCGCCCCACCCTCTCCTGCCCATTAGTCGAACCCCTCTACCGGACGTCGCCTACTGAAAGTAGGCAAGTATGTACTAGAGTATTTTTGGCCTATGGTAGAAAATTGGAGTACCTGGAGGAAATCCAAACAAACTCAGGGAGGATATACAAGTTATTTGTAAAAGGAATCATTCCACTACACCTAAAATAGAAAAAAGCCAAACGGACTATAAAAGGAGATCAGTGCTTCTTCCTTGCTTAGTCTGCACAATGTGTGAAAGCATGAGAACAAGTGAAGAGTGGAGAGTGGAGGGTGGAGGGTTAACATGCTTAATGCAAGGCATACCACCACATCTTACAATTTCATAGTCTAAAGTCCATTGTCAAGGAGGCAAGACAACAAAATAAATGAGCTGCATGTTTAATAGATGTGGTTAATTGCTCAACTGGATGGTTCTGGTGACTGCTGGGATAAGGCTCAGTGTGAGTAAAGTTTTCCTCATTGTTGAAATAAACAGCGTGGGTGCTAGCCCGCCATTGTACAGTGTTCCCGCCACAGACTACTGTTTCAAGCAATAATCAGAAAATATAGCACACAGCCTCGACTTCCAGGCAGTCTGACATTACAAAAATCAGTGCAGGGATGTGCTAGCAACAGCTGTTTTGCAATAACAAAAAAGCATATGTAAAACTCAACTCCTTTTGCTCTAAGAACCCAAGATTTCATCTATTTTTCAAACTGGACAACGAACATGTAGATCATTTAATTAATTATATGTTAATACAGTGAACTTTATAATACCATCATAAAGCTATTGTTGAAGTGTCAGTGAAACCGCATGATCATTATTTCATTAAAAAACAACTACTGGGCATACAAACTCTATAAACGTGTTTCAATGAAAGCGTTGAATAACTTGTATATGCACTATTGCTTAATTATGTCCTACTTAAAATCTTATGGGCAGCCAACAGTATAAATACTATTCATCATATTATTAATTAAAATGGACTCGATTCAACACACAAAACCACATTATAAAACGGGAATTAACTTTCCATCAAAATGTTAAACTACGGTCACAAATGCCATCTTTTTTTTTACCCTACCAGATTTCCTGCTGAGTCTATTTCCTCCCTTATATATGCATACAGTGCCAGTGGCAATGAAGATGGGAAAGAATATGGTTGTCACATGCCCTGTGGAACATCATTTGACATGACAAAGTGTTTATAGTTATGTTTATTCTCTAAGATTGTCAGGATTTTGTTTTAAGTGCTTTTTGTGCACAATTTATGAAAAACATCAATATGGTGCTTCAGTTCCATAGAGCAAATATCTAGAAGACTGCCAGGTCCTGCCATCCTGGTATATATAATTATTCTCTACGGCAAACATAACCAGTATGAAATTTTAGGTCAGCTTCTTATAATGGATAATCTCAATAACAAAAACATAAATATCTATCTAGCTATATCTATCTATCTAGCTATATCTATATATCTCTATCTATCTCTAAATAGATATACCTATATTGCATAGATAAAACCAGTGCACAGGTGTGAATTCACACGGATTAACCAAGATGTGTGTCACATTGTGTGCCCAGGGTATTAGCTACAAGCAGTGTTCTAGCTCATAAGAACGAAGAACAAGTGAACAAATATGAACCCATTCTGTTCACAGGTTTGTTGATGTGTTACATTAACACTTACTCTTATCCCTTACTGTTCAAATTACCCACTACACCTGCACTATAAAAATAAAACTGTTAATCTGTGCTAATCCATTACCATGTCCCAAAGCTGCCGATTCTGTGCAACACATACACATTTATACAAGTATAATGCAGATCATGATTGATTATATAGTTACATGGTTAGTGCAGTTGAAAAAAAGATAAATAAATTGTCAGGTCCATAAGGTTCAAGTTATCATGAATTGGACAAATGTTTATAGAACTGGAATCAGCCATATATAGTTTCTAGTTTATGTCGTAAAATACTATACAAACAAATAACCTGAAAAAAAAGCTGGACAGGGGGTGCTCATGTTCCGATGTTGAATATTTGATTGGGAAAATTCTACTTACTCATAAACTGTTCTATTATAAAATATAACTGTAGTCATGAGAAGATGTTGATACTTAAAATAGCTGCCAGTGTTAACAATCCAAAAAAGTCTTTAACCTTAGTCTTTGGAACATAGAGACAGTCGGTCAACTATACAAATATATTTCTGTTTATAAACACTTTGTATGTAAATAGCTGCCAGTAATACACTATATGGACAAAACTATTCGGACACTTGACCAGTACACCAACAGGAACTGTAATGACACTGTATTCAAATACATATATTATAATATGGAGTTGGTCCCCCTTTTGCAGTGATAACAGCTTCCACTCTTCTTGGAAGGCTTTCCACAAGATGTTGGAGTGCTTCTGTGGGAATTTGTGCCCATTCATTCTGTAGAGCATTTATGAGGTCAAGCACTGATGTTTAACGAGAAGGCCTGGATCGCAATCTCCGTTCCAGTTCAACCCAAAGATGTTCGATGGGGTTGAGGTCAGGGTTCTGCATGGGCCAATCAAGTTCTTTCACACTTAACTCGTCAAACCATGTCTTTGTAGTCTTTGCTTTGTGCACTGGGGCAGAGTCATGTTGGAATAGAAAAGGACCTTTTCCAAACTGTTGCCACAAAGTTGGAAGCATAGCATTGTCCAAAATGGCTTGGTATGCTGAATCATTAACATTGCCCTTTACTGGAGATAAGGGGCCTAGCCCAAATACTGAAAAACAGCCCCATACCATTATCCCTCCTCCACCAAACTTCACAGTTGGCATAATGCAGTCAGGCAGGTAATGTTCTCCGAACATCCTCCAAACCCAGACTCGCCCCCATCTGACTGCCAAACAGAGAAGTGTGATTCGTCCCTTCACAGAACACGTTTCCACTGCTCCAGAGTTCATTGTCGGTGTGCTTTACACCACTCCACCTGCACTAGAAAGTGAGCAGGATGTGGGAGGATGGCCTGTTCTCCCAGGTGTCCGGAAGAACTATCTGGAGTTCGGGAGTCTCCTGGAAATTCCAGATGAGTTGGCAAGTATACAAATACTACACATTAACTGCATTCGAAAGAAACAGGCAGAAATAATAAATAGTTTCACTATTATACTTCATGGAAAATACCACAGACACACACACACACACACACACACACACACACACACACACACACTACGGAGCTTATTTATGGCTATAGGCAGTAGTTGCAGTTATTTGACCAAAAGTTCTGCTACCAAGTATAGGGTGTCAATAAATTCTGTCAATGTCATTTATTTTCATTTTCCAATTTAAAAGTATATACAGTATTAAATTCAGAGTAAAAAACAAAGGTTCCGTTTAGCAAGAGAAAAAGAATCTTTGGCCATGACTGTATATACACACACACATACATATACATTAAATAACTGAAGTGTTTATACTTCTTGATGTATTGGTTGTTTCAAATTACAACAGTCTGAGCTATCTGACCTGTATCAGACACCATAGAACGCTGTTTTGAGAACATAATCAGCTGCATATAATGGGGTGAGGAAATAATTTTTTTATATTTAAGAGATCAGTAGTATAAAATCATATTAACATTGACCTATTTATTTTAATTCCATAATTCATATCTGAAAATTAGTAATTTAAAGTTTTTAATACAGTTTTCTGGACAAACCCCCCCCCCCCCCCCTCCATCTGCCACTTTATACAGGAAACAGAAGTGATCTATTGAAGAAGACCGCAGCCCTACTGGAAGGTCATCTGGCTCACAAAAACATGACGCTTCAGGCAACTGGAAGATACATGGCAGAGAGACCCCCCCTCCTCAAATACACGGGAGGACAAATGAGACAAAGGAGGAGGAGTTCAAAACTGAACAAACCTTTAAAAAAAGGTTTTCGCAATTCAAAGTTTTCAGGTTCAGGAACTGCCTTAGGGTACACAGTACAGAAATTTTCTCCCAATACGATAAAGTTAACGATTTTACCAATGACAAACTCCAGATCAGCTTGCGGATTCATGTGTACACACTATAGACGTTTTGCAAGATTTACCTGTAGATCTGTGCTCTTCATCTACTATAACTATCGGCTGAAAAGATCATGGCTCTGTAAACTCGATTAAGATCTGCCTACACTGCGGGTCGTGAGTGTATAAAACACTGAAGAATTTGAACAACATTGTTCCATTGTTGGCAGAGATTGTTAGTCCATTTATAAAATCAAACGATACGATGTGCTTTGAAACAATAATTTTTCATTGTTGGAGTGTACACACTATTGTGAGATCTGTCATTTATCGCATGACTGGCACGATACGGGTGACAAACCTGTAGTGTGTACCCAGTCTATGACAGTGGTAGTCAGCATATCGATGCTAAATACCACGACAACACTTATCACGGCATGATGACTCTGAAGGGCTCCTTTCCGACGAGGATCGTTGACGACTACTAAGGGCAGAGACTGCAACCATGCATGCAGCCATGGACAATCTACTTTACAAAGCGTTGTACATTGTCCATGGCTGCATACTTACATTACCCTGTTCACAGCAGCGATAACAGCGTTGCGGATGTAAGTGACATCCGCAAGTTGCGACGGATTCTTCATTCATCGGGATTGGTTGCAGTCGCTGCTCACATCAGTCGTCATCGATCCTCATTGGAAAGGAGCCCTTCGGAATCATCATGTCAGGGTAACTATTGTCAGATTAATCAGTGTAATTATTACGTACCTCACCCGTTAATGATCATGGATATGGTGAAGAATGAAATGGCATAAATGTGGGGGAGACCTTTTTAAAATTGGGGTGACTCCGCTTGGAATTTCAAGAGTTTCTCAATGATGGTAAACAGCTGTTTAGTGCGTTTCTATAGTTTCCACTTCAAATATGTGCAACATGTTAAAACAGATTAGATTACCCAAAATCAATGTTACCCTCGTTTTACAGATTTCATGTAAGTTGTCAGCATGTGACATAGAATATAACAAAGAATAAACCCACAAAAAGCCTTCTCAGAAACAGACACCAAACACACTAGGCTTCTCCTATGAAGACCAACTCTCTTCTACCGTCAGGATTCATTAAAGGAAGAATGCATGCCTTATATGGCCTCTTACTCTTAAATGAAATGCAGCATAGTATGCCGAGATCATGTCATTCAGAAGCATTACTACACTCCTGGATGAAAACAAAAACTTAATACATAAAGGCACTGATCTTAAAATACGTAAAAGGTATACCTTCTGCAAAATAGCATATATAGTCCGATACAACCATAAGGTTACATCATAAGGTTTTAATGGGTACATGGTTAAAGTCAGTTGTCAGCATGTTAAAAGAGCTCTACTGAATTAAAAAATTAAAAAGGATGTAAAAGTCAGTGGAGGGTCTCAGGCTGGGTTTAACAACTACACATTCTATAGGCCACCAATTGAAAGGGTCCGATTTGAAACAGTGAACATTCTTTTAGACGTATTGCAAATAGCAAAAATAGTATTTTAAGTTTAAGAATCCAAAAGTCACTGTATGTAACAAATTATGAAAAGTATCTAATAGCATTTGACATTTACAGTGGCCTCACTTCAACCTTCATTTTAGTGTCACATAATTCCTGCCAAAAACACAACAATTTCTCTCAAGGGGGAAAGACATCTGTTTTTCTACACTTGAGAAACAGAGAATTGGATGCGTCCAATGCACATAATGTATTCTCATTTTACAATCTCACAAAAGCATTAGTTGGATACCGCAGAAGGAATTAGCAGATAAGCCATTCTTGCAAACGCTTTAACGTGCTACTGTCAGAAACAAGTTTCTAGAAACGAAGTAGGTGCTGCATCATATTGAAACTACTGCACATATGGACAATAGGCTATTTGTAAAGAGGTTACACAATATAAAACAAAATTCTGAACTTCATTCCAGCTTCTTTGAGCTATTTATAGATGATAAATGTGTAGCTTAATGCATTCAAAGGACCAGAGTTTCAGAAGGTCCATCTCTCAAAAGCACAGCCTGTTACTTGGAGTATCCAAACTTAACTCTTAAAGAGGCAGGTCTTCCGATATGAACTCTCCTAACAAAATGTAGTTGATAATGTCCTTAAGTTACTGCTACCTCTAAAAATAATATACTAACATTTTCCCTCACTCTAGCCAGATATCAGGGAAACCGGCTGCTCTGGTTCCAGCTAGGTAGAGGGGATATGTTCAAGGCCGGTGCTTTCATTAGGCAGCTGCCTAAGAAAAGGACTCTGGGAAGGCACCACTAAGGCCAGATACAAATATGAATGATGTTTCTGTATGAGACATTATTAGTCTATTCAACGCTAGCGGTTGTGGGCATAATTACGCTAAGACCCAATGCCGATAGCCACCACACATATTGTGAATTACCTGGGTCGGTCCCAGCCCTTACAGGTGACATAACTGCAATCAAGTAATTCGGTGACTCATTACAAAGCAGACAGCAGTACAACAAGGCACCCCACACCCCACCCCCAAGCGTCTATTCTCCATCCACGGAGGAGCTGGTGACGGACCAATGGTAGCCCATAAAGAGTGTACAGCAGCAGCAGTTTAGCCACCAGCTAGTGACAGCCTGACAGGCAGTATACATTCCTTTTTAGGCAAGATAGTGACTTTAGAAACTAATAAATACATCTAAACAAAAACCTATAAATGTGCATTTATACTCATCAGAAATATTAAAACATGTAAAAATTTACTTAAGGTGTATCCTTGTAATGTAGCAGTCAACTTTTAAGGGCTTGATTTGTAGGTCAATTCATTATAGTCATGCAGAAATTATCTACAAAGACATTTTACTTCCAATAAATTCACACTTAAAAACAAAAACTTTAATTGATTCACCGATCCAACAGGCCGCCGGGGGGTTCCAGGTCTGGTCTCATCACCCCTCCCCCTTAACTTATGCACACACACCTGTATATCCTATTGTATGCAGAGCCGTAACTAAGAATTCTAGCGCCTGGGGTGAGAAAGAGAAATGCTGCCTCCCTAGTCCTCAATTTTAACCAAACTAACATAAAATATTCCTAAATTGCGCCCTTCAGTGTTGCACCCTGGGCGGTCACCCCTGTCGCACAACCCTAGTTACGGCCCTGATTGTATGCCTCATGTTATTTGTGTTTGCCCACTTGTGTATTACTTAAACTACACATAAAGTTATATATAGAAAACTAAAACCTTTATTTCTTTAAAACAAAACATGTTAAACAGCACAATATTAAAAATGATATGATACTTATAGACGCTCTGAAGTTGCCTGCACAAATCCATTGGGAAACAGACCTCCAAATGTCTCTGTCTGACGAGGACTGGGAACATATTTTCCTTAATGTATCTAAAATGTCTAAATGTCTTAACCACTCTGAAATGCTACTTAACGTATTCATAGAATATACCTGACACCTGACAAGATACACAGATTTAAGCCTAATGTATCTAAATTCTGTTGGCAGAATTGTGGTGAGGTTGGGAGCTTATTACATACCTTTAGGAGCTGCCTGAAGATAAACTCTTATGGTCTGAAAGCTTTAACCTAATTAATGTGGTGGTGAATGTAAGTCTTCCCCTGAAGTGGCTCTCTGGCCCTCCTACACTTCTACCCCCTGCAACTCCAGTGTCATAAGCGATATGCAGTGTGCCACATTATTGTCACCACGAGGGCTGCCGTTGTCCAATTTTACCCTCCCCATCTATTTCGGCAGTCACGTCCAACATTCAAAAAAGTAATATATTGGAGACCTTGTGGTTCCCATACTCCCCATCTGCCTCCTCTCTCCTTATCAAGTGGCTTGATTGCAGTAATTATTACTCTGAGCACTTAGCCCCTCCGCCATTCTCCTTCTCTCTGTGAAAAATGTATTGTATTTTTGTCACAAACCATGTTGGATTATTGATGCATTCTGATGTACTCGGTTACAAATAACCCCCCCCCCCCCCCCTCCCTATTATGCTGTGCCTCCCCCATTTTTCTATTTTCTTGTATGTGGTGTATTTGTGTTTTTGTTTTTCCCTTGTAAACTCAATAAAAATCTTTTATTGTAAAAGACAAAACAAAACAATGATATACTATATTGATTCAAATCAGTTGCAAGGTATATTGTGATTCTACATAACCTGTAAAATATCTCACTAACAGTATAGATGTATCACTTATTTTCCTCAATATACTATATAGTGAGTATTCAGTCTCTATTTATCACTGAAAATGCAATAGGCACTATGGAAACGTGTATTTGTTTAAAGTAAATCAATTGCATTTTTAAATTCTATTTAATCCGACTTCAAGCGTTCAATTCTCTTGACATGACTTTGGACATAAGTACCTCCTTATAAGCATTCTGGTCTTTGTGTAATAATTAGTCATAACTCATGTTCAGAGAGCACCCCTCTTAGTATGATAAGACAGATTTTGGAGAAATAGATAAAAGAAATATTGGGGGGGAGGGGGTTGGGAGGTATTGGGGGGGTTAGATTAATCCACAGATAAAAACGAAGCTCTTTCTTCTAATTTGCCCATTGTTTTAATGTATGTTTGTTAAAAAACAAATATGCTATTTTCATAACCCAAGCATGTGTTGTGTCTATTGGGCTGGGCAGAGGTTATGGGTTGGGAGGGGACTGAAGCTTTGCCTAGGGCAAAACTGAGAAATGTAAAGCTCACAATATTTAAATGGCAGCAAAGGGAGTATGTGAGCCGGATGGCCCATCACAAGTTGCAATAGGGTGAGTGGGCACATTAGTAAGACATAGATAGTAGTGCAGTTTTAAATTAATCTACGTCTACAGGACTTCTTACTCATAAATTTAATTCAGCCCAAAGTACAAAGACACACAGGGGTATTACTTTCCACACTCATGCATACAAACCAAAAACCTTATACATGCAAGTACATATCTTATAATACCTAAAAAGGTATACCTACAGCAAAACAGGCAATCAAAAAAATTGAATTGCAAAAGAAAAGTACTGTTTTGTGCCACTGGGACTATTAATTGCTATGTATTCCTATGAGCAAAGAATAAATGGGCAAACAAGGACTTATAGCTTTACATAAATAGAACAGAGCCAGAGGCAAGCACAAAGGGGATTACAAGCACCAGGGATCTCCCCTCCAAACCAGAGTTACTGATTCAAATCTGAATACAATCTGTTCCACTTTCTGTTGCAGTTTAATTTCTAGCAATATATATCTGTGCTTTGAAACGGACTTAGAAAAGTTCATCCTGCACGCTGGTGTGATTGTTAAGGCATCTGCTTGCGATTTATAATTTGCCAACAGCTACACTGTTTGGGGGAAAATAGCTTTCATTTGGAATGTCCTGGTTTGTGATATATATGGTTTCAGGGTCCCTGAGATCTAGACAGGACAATGGGATAACAACATGAGTTGGTGAACCTGCAAGGGAGCCGCCACTTTCTTGGCCCACCTCTGTCACTGTAACAGCAGAAGCATACAGAAAACATACAGATAATAAACCTGTTAGAATACGGTGGTTTGCAGAAGAATGTTAACGCAACATCCTGTACACGTTTACAACCCTCAGCAGTCCTAACAAGCAAGCACAGTATCACCACTATCAGAAAATAAACAAGGGCAACTATCATTTCTGAATAGACTCTACAACTATAACTTGAATTAGTGGCAAAAAGGATTGAACCACCAACCCTGACTGAGTGCAAGAGAACCTTCATTCCAGCTCCAACATTATTTTCTTTAGTCCTGTTTATCTCGATGCCTTTCTGCAGATTTGAGAACCACAAAGAACTCCAGTTTTAAAAAAGTAACTGTTATATGATCCATTTCTCCATGTACACAATGGTCTGCCAATTACTGCTGTCTAAAAATATAGTACTACATAGTCCATTAAATTAATGCGTTCATAACATCAGAACTTCTGAATGTTGCACCCCTTTCCAGTAATCTATAATCTTTTGGTTCAATGTACAAGAACAATCCAAAAGCTATGATATCTTACTTTTCTAGTGATCATGGCCTCTAATAAGTCTATTACTCTAAATAACCGAACCACTAAATGGAGTATGCTAAAACTTGATTTTTGCCCCAGAAATACTCCTCCCCAACAAAAAAGCCATGGGGAACAATTTTATACTAAATGGGGCCCTGAGAAGAAACACAACGCTGGATCAGTGCAATTTCACAAAAATAATTTTCTTTTATTTATAAAGCACTGAAATGCTACGCAGTGCTGTACACAGATTACATACAATGACATAAAACAAATGGTAAATATGAACCAGCTCAAAAGAGCTTACAATTTAGGAGGTTTGGGAAAGAGCCGGTACATAATAAGTGGATGATTGTAGAAGCTGGGCAGGAGAGTGTGTGTTATTATGAGGTAGCAGCATTATCAGCTGCTAATAATACAGCGGTCCTTGGTGATGGCATTTCTGTGCAGTGTGGCATGGGTGAAACGAGAAGAGACCTCAGGAGGTGGAGGCACAAAACAAGAACCAATCACTGTACAAACCTTAAAATAGATGAGTTTATCTCTGGGTTTATGAAGGTTCTTGTGTTTATCTCTGGGTTTATGAAGGTTCTTGTGTTTATCTCTGGGTTTATGCAAGTTCTTGTGTTTATTTCTGGGTTTATGAAGGTTCTTGTGTTTATCTCTGGGTTTATGAAGGTTCTTGTGTTTATTTCTGGGTTTATGAAGGTTCTTGTGTTTATCTCTAGGTTTATGCAGGTTCTTGTGTTTATCTCTGGGTTTATGCAGGTTCTTGTGTTTATCTCTGGGTTTATGCAGGTTCTTGTGTTTATTTCTGGGTTTATCTCTGGGTTTATGCAGGTTCTTGTGTTTATTTCTGGGTTTATCTCTGGGTTTATGCAGGTTCTTGTGTTTATCTCTGGGTTTATGCAGGTTCTTGTGTTTATTTCTGGGTTTATCTCTGGGTTTATGCAGGTTCTTGTGTTTATTTCTGGGTTTATGTAGGTTCTTATGTGTAACTTATATCTCTGTTAATGTAGTATAAGTGTATTAATAAAGCAATTGTCACAGGGAGTTGGCATTTACTTACCACAGATGTTACTACAAATAAACCATTATAAATACATTGCAGAACAGGTGCTATGTACCTGTATAAACTGTAAGACAGTGAACCCTTCCACCTTTAAAACATCAAATTCACTCACCCTAGAGTAAGGTAGGTAGATACAAGGAGAAAATGCACATAGGGAAGAGAGAAAGAGAAGCAAAGGAAGAACTAATGGATGAAAACAGCAAAGTTACAGAGAACCGGAGAGTGAGGACTGATCTACCAAGGATCCCAAACCTCGTGGAAGGTAGTAATTCTATCACGGAGCAAACTCGGAATGTATTCCATAGAAGCTATGTACCAAGAGCGAGATATCACAGCTGTGAGACTCTCGGACCAGGGAAGCTTCCAGTCCTTGTCAATCTGGAGGCACGCAGCAGCACAGATATGTTGCACTAGTTTATCAGTAGGTTTAGAGAATTTTTTTCATTGGGTAACAAAGCAACATAACCAAGGGGACCGTTGGCACATGAGTACCAACGATCTAGGTAATAACATTTTCAACTTGAGCCCAGAGAGTGGAGACAAGGGGACAGTGCCACAAAATGTGAAATAAGGTTCCCACCGGCCCTCCAGCACAGGTTGGAAGTGCCAGGATATATCTTATGATGTTTGGAGGGCACCATGTAACATCTTGAACAGATTTTTAAATCATTTACCATAATTACAGTATTGATGGATATTTAAGCAATCCAGTGTTGAATAAGGGGCCGTCTTTCCTGGTCCAGCGGCTTCTGAATATGGAATTCCCAAGCCATATCAAAGGGTTCAATGGAAGGTCCGTTGGAGATAAGATGGTGTGGTACATTAGGTAGACAAGTTCCCTGCGTCCAACCTGATTGATTGTTGGTCGAAAAATGTTGGGTTATGTAATTTAGTGGTTCTTATCTAGTCTAAAAAACAACACACTTTTGATTTCAGGTAGTGGTTGGTGTAGACAGTGATATGTCATACCGCCAGGTTCCCTACTGCCTTCACTGCAAAACTATCAAATTCCATTCACTTATATTTTTCATACCACCAGTTCTAAATGTCCACTTCCACCACTGATAACAAGGTGTGAAAAAACAATCAGCTGAAGTATCCTTACTAGCCAGAAAACAGCTACAACTATGTCTACTGTGTTCTCCTTAAAACCCTGAGGTAGAATTCACACACTAATTGGTTGGAGTAGCAGGTTTCTTTGACTGAAAGACCAATCAAAATGTTCAGACACAGATGCTAGGTGACACTTCAAGTTCAGACTAACACATATATAAATTGCTCTGGATTACAAATTATGATTGTGCTTCAGAGATGTTATTAGCCAACTGTGTTGCGTTCATGTAATTCATCTGTGTCCAAAAGTTTCTTACATCATAGGGTTTTTCACTGGACAAAGCAGATATTTACAGACTGGATATATTTAGAAAGATAAGCTCACAGCCTGGCACCATGATATGTAAACACATGGATAAGTAAGCAGACAGGCAGAGGGATAGATGAGAAGCAGGTACAATGACAGAGTATGTGCAATAGTAAACAGAAGTTATCATTTGTATAATGGCTGATAAGCAAGAAGGACTAAAGTAATAATTCACCAGAGGTGAAACCTGTAATAAGTTATAAAACTCCACCCTGTCTCCCTAAGTGATGAGGTGTCAGTATAAATATAGCGCTCAAGCTCTGCCATTACATATATTACACAGAATGCTGAGACAATAAAGCATTCCAGAGAAAGTGGTCACAACACAGCTTGTGTTTACAGCAAAATATTTAGTTGTGTTCTGTGTTGCAGAAATGTTCGTTATGTCAGAACTCCCACTTTAGATATCATGTCAAGAGTGAACTGCTTATTTCCATTCGCTGTCATAACATTTCTGTATAATGTCAGAAGTGTTATTAGTTTAAAGCATTAAAGAAGATGTCCACTCCAATCTTATACATGATGGAATGTGTGTCATATATATTATATATGATGAAAAACAACATTTTATCTCAACAGTTTTTTTGCAGTTCTATGGGTTAACTGTTTTGCAGAAAGCTGTAACATTGTTGTAACAAAGTAAAAAAAACAACAACAATAAAAAACAGTAGTCCTAATTGCATGCCATGTTCAGATCTGAGTGGAGTTTGGGTAAATCAATACTATAAAAACCTTACTTACCGGCTCTAACCCAGCAGATCCTGCAATGTCTCTTAACTGTCTGAGCAAGCTATCGTCTCTATCGCTGGGGAAGGACTCTTCTCCAAATGCTGCATGTTGTCAAGCTAGTATAGCAGATAGAACATGGCCCATCCCAAGCTCACCTACTCAGAACGTTATGTAACTTGTGTGACCCTCCAAATTGGAGGGGAGCAGATGACTAACATTTTGTTATTTTATTGATCTTGCATAACTTCACCCAAAATTAAATTTTTACTTTTGGGTGGAGTTCTCTTTTAAGCAATCCTCCAAGTAGTAAAGTGAATAGCACAACATCATTCATAACGTATAAAAGTAAAAAAAAAAATATATAATAATATTAAGCGACATTCTAAAAATATTCTTCATTGAAAGCATGTTAGCAGCACAGACACAGGTCTAATTTCCAATGTGAATGATTTGTGGTGTACCAAATATAGCAATTACTATATGCAAATACTGTATCATAAATACCAGAATACTATGCTTTACAACAAATGTAAATATATATAATACAAACAGATGGTGCTTCCCTTGTATTTTAGCAATACTGGCAAACACCAACAATAACACACATAATGGTATAAATAACCTACATTTATTACAGTGCAGTAAAATATTTTTGTTTTAGAGTTAAAACACTATATCTATTTAGGGGGGGGGGGAAAATAAAGTGATGCCTTCTCCAGCAGTGTAGTATACATTAATATGTATAAGGGCTTTAGCTGCTCCTTTAGCTAAACAGCACAATTTAATTCTTCTTTTATTTGCAATCCTACTACTTAAAGATCTTGTTTGGCTTTTCGTAACATCACCAGGAAGACATAACCCAACTGTGTCATTAATCAGCAAAGATGTACACATTTATCAGCTTGTTTTCGGTTTTTGAATGACTGCAGAGCATTTGGCATGTGTCCTAGCCAGGAAAAAACATAAGCAGTTGGCCCTGAGAAAGACGTAATATAGTATGACTGAGGAATGATGGAATTGATAGCAGATATCGAAGCAGACAAAGGTACAAAGCTCCTGCAGGTTCATCACAGTATATGTCCTTATTTTATGTCACAAAGAGATAACAGAAGGACAAGTTGGGAGAAGTTGGAGGAATGTTTTTTAAACATTCCTTATAGGCCAAACTTTATACTTTGCCACCGTCACCCACCCAAAAAATGTATTTGCTTAAAAACCCAGTGCTTAAAAACAAACAAACAATCTATAAAGCCATGATGCTCTCTCACTGAGGAGTTGAATAATGAAACAAGGCGAACTGCCTGGTAATAAGCATGTCCTGGGCACATGACAACCGGCTGTTTCATAAGTTCCTACTGCCAGTTTGTAATTCAATATTTTCTTTTTGTAAACATTCTTTTATTTGCTATCCATCTGTACGTCTGTTGGCACTGGTGAAGCACATGTGATGGGGCATATTTCCAATTGAATTACTCATACTGATGGGAAGCGGGTACAGAGCTCTAGTTGTGGTGGTGGCAGCACAGAAAAGAGGTCTTGGAAAGTTTAATTGGAATCTCATTACAGGAGCATACAATCCAGAAGAAGTGAATAAGTAGCCAAATGTTGAATTGCAAAATCTGTAAAGCTGAAAGGATCACACCCAGCAATGACAAAATGCCTGTGTATAGTTTATAACGTAAAGAATAAAAAAACAAGGTTGAAATGGCACACCTGTAGGCAGTCATCTACAGGGCCTACCGTATGAGTGGCTCAGTGTAAGGCTCAGACTGGTCCACCTGGGTACTGGGGGTCCCCACTCCACAATATGCTTTATTACAGTTACTATATATGGCATTTCATTATCTTCTCCAATATCCACTTAATACTGCAATTACCTATATAAATATTTGCAGCAGATGTGCAGTAAACTGTGCAACTAGGAGTAAGAAAGGCGATGCAAACAGACCTGTGTTTTTTTACCATCAGAATTTGTTTGTATTCTGGGGAGGTTATAGACACAATACTGAGCTTGTCTCATTTTCAAAACCTTGGTCTAACATTATAGCATTGTAATAACTTTAGGGATGCACCAAGGATTTAGTTGAATCATCAGAGTTTTTAGTATACCACTCCCCCCCCCCCTTCCCCATCTCAGCCTCCGTTCTCCCCCTTTCTTCCTCCAACCCTTGTGTCTCTGTCCGTCCAACCCTCCCCTTAGATTGTACGCTCCTTCGAGCAGGGCCACCTCTCCTCCTGTTCTCCACAACTTATAACTCTGCTCTCCATCTACTTAGCCTCTTCTGTGAGGTCCTTCTGCCCTTCTAACCCCTCTTTCTACTCTATCTACCCACTGGGGGCTCTCACCTGTCATCTAGCTGTACTTTGAGCTTCCGTGTTACTGTGCTTTTTGTTAACTGTACCGTGCTGTCTCACCCTGTACTGTGATTCTGTCTGTCCCTGTATGGCGCTACGGACACCTAGTGGCGCCCTATAAATAAAAATGAATAATAATAATAATAGTAAGATCAATATTTTGTCAAATATTTGGAATTTGTCCCCAAATTCCAATGTTGATTTTCCATTAATTTTAGTGGACACAGGTTTACCGATTCTCTGCAGATAAAATCACAGATAAAAATGTATAACATTGGCTCCTCCTGCTTTGCAAATAATGGTTTAGTTTGGCATTCATTTGAACTTTAAACTACGGATTTGGTCTAAAGATTACATGCTACAATGGAGAATATATACACTTTAAATGTTGAATAGATTCTTATGGCATGGAAACTATGGAACACCACCTATTAAATAACAATAACATTAACTACATCTGTAATTTCACTTTAAAGAAAATGTAGCTAGTGAAACATATGGAGAAAATAAAGTCATATTACACCCTCATTGTGCTGACAAATGTTTAGCCCTCCGAGAAACATGAGCAAGCACTGCAGATCCAAGGGAATCACGTAACTGTTGTGTATCTGCAGACAGCAGAGAGACATGACGGAGCATAAAGTGACGTGTTTATAACACTATCACCTCTCCAGCACTGGGAAACGCTCCGCTCCCAGGGTCACTGCACTGAACAGACAGAGCACTGTCACTCTTTTTCATCCAATGCTCATCCTTCTTTGAGACAAGAAGAGTGCTGGACTACAGCCTATACCTGCATTTAAAAAACTCAATCTGTGTTACTTGAACAAGCAGAATAAAAATTAAATCTTTTGAGCATTAAAACGTATGCCTCCCAGGGATGAAAGTCATTCTGAAGAATGTGGAAACCACATGAATGCTTTGTTACAAGGAATTTAAGAACCTTGAAGATTTATTTTTCTTTTTTCTGCACAGTGATAGGAATAAGTTACCTTTCAGATGTCGTGGAAGAAAGTGCTGCTAATCTCACTCAGCACACAAGTAAACATACCTCTCTTTCAAGAAATCCACCACTCTTTTGAAGTCTGCTATGCAGTATTCTCTTTTCATGTCCATAAGCACACTGTCTGAAGCAGACTGCACTGGGATGTGCAGAAACGCATACACCCGGGGATGGTTCAAAATCTTTGCCATTTCCTGAAACAGAAAACACACTTCTGTTTAATGGGATTTGCCATCCTTAGGTGTAGACTTAATGAATGTTTCAAAATTAGACAACATTTAGTATAGAGTCAATATATTATATGATGTTAATATAGCCCAACAACTCATTGACCTTGTAAACTGGAAATGTTCTCCTTTTAAAAAGTATGGTACCTATACATGTGATTATATAAACTCTACTTTTAATTTTAAAGCTAGATACAAAAAACATTCTAACGAAAAAATGGTGAATGTCCTTAATAGAAATGTTAAAGTGATCGTAAGAGCAATAACATTCACTTGAACCTAAGATTCAAATATTAGAATTTTTAACATGTTTCAATTATAAAAAAGAAGTAACAGAAGTGATTTAAATAAGTATTTCCTTTTGCATTTAGTGTATGAAAGCCAAAAGGGTAGAAAAGGAAAAAGGTGGAATTCCTTAGTTTAGTTTGGAGTCTTTCCATTATTATAATATACCACTGATGATCGATATATACAGAACGCTTAACTACTGAAGACCTGGAAGCCCTCTGGAACTCTCTTCTTCATCCTCTCTGTTCACTTCCTTTATGTATAGTGCTAACTAAAGCAAGTAAGATATATTTTTTTAAAAAAAATATATGTGACCCATTTGTGTGCCAGGATGGTTAAGGCATATTTGTTTGTATCTTATGTTTAATAACTAACAATGTCACAATGCATCAGTCCGTTGAGTATGTATGATACTGGCAATTTCTTTGGGATATTTTATTTGCTTCATAAAAAGATATTACATAAAAAATACCTGCTGGATTCCAGATCAAAGAAAGTGTTCAAACTGCCTCGATGAGGAGCTATGTAAGAAAAGCTACAATGGACAAGAATTCATTACCTGTCAAGAGCTACTTCACTACACAATGAAGTCTGTTTATGGAATTCACACCTATCAAAGCAATAAAGAATTATTGTGGCAACTCTGTGAAACTCAGCTGCCACACTGACTATTATCCACAGTGCTAAGGGTTACTTATAAGTGTGGGCCCCCTGCTATAATGAAAGTCAGCCACAGGCTTGTCAGCATAAAGTTGGTATGTGAAGCCTCACATCCACATGTAACAGACTCTGTCCCGCCCTCCATTGACACTATTAATTTAAGAAGTGGTAATTGGACAAATAATTTAATGCTGGGGTGGTTTGGTTGCTTTTAATTGAACATAGAGTATTGGTAAAGCAGAAGGGCTATTTATGAAACGTGAGTGCTATTAATTTAATGTCAGAACTGGTTGTGGGAAAATATGCATATTTATTTAATTTAATTTCATGAAGGAGGTTCAATTATTAAATGTGAGTGCTTAGGATTTAATGTTAGGACTGCTTGGGAAGAGGGAGGCCAGGAGCGTTGACTAGTTTCCAACAGGTGATTAGTATTGGTAATCTTTTTTAGGAGAGCGCATCACTGGCTTTATCTATCCCGATTCTGGTGGGTAACATGCTGAGGTTTTGTCCCACTAAGACAGGTGGACCCCAGCGCTTCAGGTTTCCCCATTATAGTGTAACCAGCCCAGCATGTCATTGCTTGATGCTGACTGCAGAGGTAACTGAACACTGTTCTCTGGTCCCCGTCTCAGCGGTAGCCAGGCCAGGCTATGGTCTCTGGTGCTTACTTTATTTTGAGTCATTCAATTGTGTCTAGTGGAGATGGCTGGGGGTGGACGTCCAAAGGTGCTTGACAAGACACAAGAGGATGTGGCACACTTCCCATGTAGTACATAATCAATATATACAACTTTTTAGAATGTACACTTTTTATTTATGTGTACACCTGCTCATCTAATGAAAACATCTAATTATTCCAATCATATGGCAGCAACTCATGGTCAAGAGGTTCAGTTGTTGTTCAGACCAAACACCAGAATGAGGAAAAAGATGCAGAAGGTAGGGTTAAAAGCATAAAACCTTGGATCCTAGGCCCCTTAATACAAACTGATAGTTTTAATACCACAGCCTACCTTGTATTGGTGCTGACCATGTGTATTACGGTCCTTTATAGCCACAGTCTACCCATCTTCTAATTGATACTTCCAGCAGGATAAAGCATTGTGTCACAAAGCACACGTCATCTCAAGCTGGTTCCACAACCATGACATTGAGCTCAGTGTACGCCACCAGATCTCAATTCAAAAAGGCCCCATTAGGATGTAATGGATTTTGGGATTTACAGCAGGAATCTGCAGCATCTTTGTGATGCTATCTTGTCAACATGGACCAGAATCACTAAGGAATGTTTCCAGCACTTTCATGAACCGATGCCACCAAGTATTCAGTACTAGAAAGGTGTGTGTGTGTGTGTTATTTATTTTTTAAATGTAATCTTCTGTTGTAAAGGAATGTAATAAAATGTCTCAAAATCAGGGATATTGCAGCACAGCCTCACAACGAAAGGAAAATGTCTTAATTTTTAGGAGAACATGGCATCTCTATTTTTAAATGCTTCAACACAGATATGGGTTATTAGCACTTTATTTAAACACTAATTTTCCTAAAACACTTCAGGCTGTTTAAAAATCAGCAGAGAGCCAGACAATATTTGGCCTCACCTCTTGGCCACAAACTATGTCTCCAGTTATGAACCATGTCTCCAGTTGATAATCTTGGCTTTAGGCAAATCTATTGTATGCATCACTGCTGCTGTATCCTCTTCAGCTTTTAAACATTAATGATTGTGTATTAGAAAACATGGTCTGAAGCAGGCAGTTACCCAATGTCTAAGACATTTACTTTAAAGTACATGAAGCACCAAAAACTAAGAAAAAATACATGTTTTAATTAACATAAAATCTGAAGGGCTTATCAGTTTTGTACAAATTGCAGTTAAATGGTGTGTGTTTTTCCCCTACTAGGTGCACCTAAAAGCACACATTTCAGTTTAAGAACTGCATCAGTGAGGATTAATAAAGAGGACCGGTCTCCCTCTCCCATTTTCCTAGGGGGGAGTGTCTCCCTGACTTCGGCGATAAGCCATACTTGCCTACTCTCCCAGAATTCCCGGGAGGCTCCAGTATTTCGGGGAGTCCTCCCGGACTCTGGGAAGAGTAGGTCGACCTCTCAGATTCCCCGAAATTCACAGCATTGAATGGCGGGGGTGGGGCTTAATTGTGTCATTAAGCCGCAACCCCGCGATCCAATGCCGTGAATGTTGCCATTTTATAGTGGGGGCGGTGCTATGGTGACGCAACAACGTCACCATGCCTCCTCCTACCCCGTCACATGACTTCTCCCCAGGGATCTCCCGGGTGAGAAGTTTTGAAAGTTGGCATGTATGCGATAAGCATGACATACAGGCTGTTTACCTTGCTAATTGATGTGGGTAGCATGCTAATCTCAGACACTGCTATCCCCCTGCTTCACATCAGCCCTTTACAGCAGGTGGAGCTGGCAGGGGAGGGACAGATTGCTGCTCCATATACTACACTTTTATCTGTCCCCCTCCTGGGCAAACTAAGGAAGGGAGAGATTTTATGTTTTCTTCGACAGGCTTTACAAATCACATATTTAACAAAAGCGCATCTATCCCACAAGTTTATGCTTTTCTCAGATAATGATTTTATAAAGCAAGGGACATATGGATTTATTATTTTACTGTTACAATAGAGGGTTATCTTTGACTTTCTTACTACTTTACTTCATTACATTGAAATGGATTTTCTGTATTGGCAAAAGGCAAAAAAACACAAGGTTTAGCCTCTTCAGACCAGATACCTGGAAAATATTGGATATTATTTGTGAAACACTGATCTGCTAATGGTACATGTATATTATAAAAATAGAACGTCCATTCTTCTTTACACAGCTCTCCAACCGATAGCAAATTTAACCGTAAATAGTATTTTATTTTCTGACACGTTATGACTGATGAATAACATTTCAACTTATCCTCTCTACAGCACTAGTCATCTTAACACAAAACTGTGCAATAAACTTTATTTCGTATGTATCTGATACCACAATCATTCTGCATCAATGTGACTGGATCCTAAGGCCGCAGACTCACTGGGGTGCTTTAAATGCATTTTGTAACCTTTGTAAAATGCATATAAACATGTCTGACACTAGAAACCCTTCATTCCCAGCATCTACACCAATTGGCTTTTGTTTTGTTTTTAATCTGGCGTTTAATTGAGCTGCATTAGCATTTCTCAGTGTGCTATCTGTTCCATTTCCATTCTTTTCATAGTATGAATTCATTTGAAAGAAGCTTACAAATGCTAGAAAAGTGCAATTAACAATTCACATCAAACTCGTTTCTATTCGATATGCATAAGGATAAATGAAAATATCGGTCATCTGAATTGCTTTTAGATTGTTTTCCCTGTATGTGAAGCGATTACAATTCCATGAGACAAGCAACTGCATGTCAACGCTGATGCGGTCGTGTGTATTTGCTGCGTAGCGGCGAGATGTAACCGCATCGCATGTTGTATTAATATCACTGTATTCCCATAAATATATTCATTTTTGCAAAAGGAATTAATGACAAGGTTTCAATGTCATCAAGAGATATTAGGGCAATGAGAATTGCTCTTCCATTGAATTTGGTACAAACATTTCAAACTTATACTAACTTAAGCTGGATACACACTACACTGTTTTCGTCCAATAATCGGCTCAAACAGCCGACATACGACCACTCATTCAAAAGTTGGGTCAGTGTGTGCAGTGACACGATGGTCGAAAGTCTGCCCAAATGGACGATTATCTCCTCATTTGGTTGGTCGTACCGTTTAATATTTTCGTTCCAATCTCGTTTCCGCTGTGTAGTGTGTATAAACTTCCGACCGATCCACAACAGTGAGTATGAAATTACAGTCATTGCTCACAACAACATGGCTGTAAAAAGTCGCTAAAGGTACGTCCGCTCTTCCCTTTATTGTCCTAAACAAGGCTAGTGTGTATGCAGTCCATGGACCGAGCGAAATGGTCGAAATTTCTGTAGTGTGTACCCAGCTTTAGAGAATAGATAAACCTAAATCGTATCAATATTCATTTAAATGAGCATTGGTACAGATCAGGGTAGGGCTGGCAAATTTTAACCTGGGGGACAAGACTCTGCATTTTAAAGGAAAAAAAATGCAGGTGGCCCAGTAACCTTGCCCAAGGTAGTCCACTATGACACCAGCCCGGGGGGCAAATGTCCCCCTGCCCCCAGCCCAGCCTGCGCCTGGTACAGATTCAACATTACCTTGGGATGTCAAAAAAATTCTATTCTTAATTCAACATTGCATGAGGTTAGCACCCAATTCTCATTGTCCGTATCTGTGCTAAAATCACGACACTTTATCCTAAAAGCAACAATATTACCAATGAACGTTGTCCTTGTGTGACCTATGAAACGGATGTCAGCGTTAATATCATGTATGACCCTATCCTAAGCGAATAAACTGTACTACACTGACTATTGGAAGGAAGAGTTTCCCAGAGAAGCTGTTGTGGTGGCTGGTCTTGGTTAGAAATGGTTGTTCTGTTTACTTTTAATTTTTTTCCTGTCTCTGATCATTACGATAAAATATGTTTGATTTAATCAAATTACAATGGTATGAGAATATACATTGCTACTCTGTGCTATTGGGGGCCATGCTGAATCCTATATTTCTGTTGCTCTTCCCATGTCTGTTTTTCCCTTCCCCTCGGGCACCCCTGTCCTCACTGGTATGAGAGTATGTATATACAGGGGTCTTTTTAAAATAAAAATAAAAAACTGCATGTTAGGAAGCATGGGTTTCTATTTATTTTATTATAAAAAAAAACATATATATATACGCTTTACACTCACTTCATTTTGAAAATATTTTTAATGTGTAAATCACATATTAAAACAGATTGAAAATGCATATTGTGTTTTGAAATAAGTTCCCTTAGACTCAATGTAAAAAAAAAAAAGCATTAAAAAGCAAAACAAAACCAAAACTGCAGCAAATTGCGTTCTTAAAACTGGATAAAAGAAAAAGGGCTAGATTTACTAAGCTGCGGGTTTGAAAAAGTGGGGAAGTTGCCTATAGCAACCAATCAGATTCTAGCTGTCATTTTGTAGAAGGTACTAAATAAATGAAAGCTAGAATCTGATTGGTTGCTATAGGCAACATCCCCACTTTTTCAAACCCGCAGCTTAGTAAATCTAGCCCAAACAGTCTGTGTGCATGGTTATTACTATTTTAATTCTATAATGACGGATGAAATCTGGTAGAAAAAAAACCCATCACCACAGGCCCTAACTCAGTGAAGGGCAACAGGAGGCCCTCCAAGCCTTCACCTGCCCCCAGCGCCATCCTTCTTTGCAAGATGTAAAATGCCTGATAATATGTTAATACTGATAGATCGATAGATGTCACTTTCTTTAATTAAATGAATTGTTTTAACTTTTTGCTCAGATTAGGTGTAATGAGTGGCCCTTCTAAAGGTAAGAGGGCTGCCCACGTGGCCCTTGACGTATATCAGGCTGCTTTATCTGCCCTTACTCAAGCACACAAGAGGACAGTGGCCACAGATCCCTATCTCTGCCTAACCGAAGACTGAGGAAATATCAGACGAGCACGAGATGAAGACTAACTAGAGCCAGAGGACTTTGTGCATTCAAAACGTATCTTCAAAACTAACAGGAGTTGTGGGTCTTTCCAAGTTCTATTGTAGTGCTCACAAGTAGACAAATTAAAAACACATGTATAAAATATATGATGTATGACCCCCATCCCCTAAATCGCAACAGAAATGTTGATAGCAACTGGAGATTACATTAAAAAAAAAAAAGTTTGTCCTTTTCAATTATGAGCCCAAAATAGACAGGCTGAATATAGGACCAAAGGATTATACCAAAGTACCAGGCAAAGTACAGGACACAGGGAAGTAGACTAAAAATGAAGTTAAATCCAGTAATTGCCGTGTGAACTGAATCTACAAACCATCATGACCACTGCAATATAACCCAATAAAGAAATAAAGCTTATGCCCACAAATAAAAAATATCTGAAATATCAAAGCTAACATGATGTTTATTTAATAAAATAGTTCCCCATCTAACACAGATGTAGGGCCATCTCTTCCATTGGTCACAATGGGCAAGTGCCCAGAGGCCCTGCAGGCAAGGGGGCCCGTCCGAGGCAGCACTGAAAAAAATAATTCTGCAAAATAAAAATAAAAAAATGAAATACTTACCTTGCGGTCACGTCAGCTGGCTGTCAGGCGCCGCCCCGCTGCCTCCTCGGGGAGGCCGCCTACGTCATCATCCCGCGCGTCTGGTTGCCTAGCAACCAGACGCGGAAGTCTCCGCCGCCCGGCGCGGCCATCTGAGCATGCGCGTCCCGTTGCTGGGCAACAGGACGCTATTGGATAGCGCAGCAGCGCTAATTAGCTGCCGCCCATTACACTTGATTGGCCCCCTGGGCTTCATAGGCACTTCCTGCCCTGACGCCTGTGCCAGAGTATCAGGTCTTCCTGCCTCCAGCGTATTGTGTGTGTACCAGTATCCTACTTTGTTCCTGACTATTCCTGTGCTGCCTGTGACCTTTTGACCCGGACCGTCTGACCACCCCTATTGGATTCTCCCTTTGTACTGCGCTACCTGAACGTTTCCGACCCGGCTTGTCTCACCATTCTTCTGGATATCCTTGTGTACCGTGTACTACCAGAACTTTACTGACCCGGCCTGTCTGACACCTCCTTGTATCTTGCTGTTGACTCGTGGAAGGACTGCGACCTGCGTGTCCCTGCAGCGAAGTCCATACTTCCTTGCGGGGGTTCCTGGTAAATACCAGGGGCACGTTAGACTCCGCACCTTCCTCCGAGTTGCGCCAACAATAGCAGGTACGCATATAGTTGTGACACTGGCGATCCGGCTCCCTCCCTGGTCCCCTCTTCCATGCTGTGCTCGAAGGAGCATGAGAACAGAGAGACTCAGCGCGGAAAAAAGAAGAGAAGGGGATCGGACTTAAGGTAAGTTAAGGGGGCCCATATATATATATATATATATATATATATATATATATATATATATATATATATATATATATATATATATATATATATATATATATATTTAGGGGCCCCGGTGCACTGCATTGCCCGGGGGCCCATAATGTAGTTAAGGTGGCCCTGTGCAGATGTTCCTGTACCCAAAGTTATAGTAAGGGACTATTTGAACTTGAAGATACCAAAATGTCTGCTCGTTCTAACTCTTCTCTTGCCCTTTACAGTGATAAAATAAACAGGAATGTCAGACTGAGCTGTGTCACCACATGATGAATGCTGTCTGAACACCATTTGCAGTAGAAAAGCACACCCACATCACAGACACAAGAAAATGGTATATGCTCGGTTAATCTCTCCATCCAGAGAGGGGAGGTGAATCGCAGGTGCAGGGGTAGGGGGTTCCGTGAATGGCATAATTTTGGCCCAGCCTCCCTTTACTACGAAGTGGGGAGTATGCAGGAGAATGCCTTGCTCTCTCAGGTTTCCCAAATACCTACCCTGAATTCGGGAGTCTAACAAAAAAAAAAGGGTCTTGTCCTACCGTCCTATGCACAGTCATCATCATTTATTTATATAGCACCACTAATTTCGCAGTGCTGTACAAGAGCTCACTCACATCAGTCCTTATCCCATTGGAGCTTATTTTTTTTTGGGCGTGTGGGAGGTTACCGGAGCACCCGGAGGAATCCCACGCAAACACGGGGAGAACATACAAACTCCACACAGATAAGGCCATGGTCGGAAATTGAACTCATGGCCCCAGTGCTATGAGACATAATGAATACACCTTAAAACTACAGATAATATACAACAAGCAATGGTTATGTTACCCACGACACATATTACCATTCTAAGTAGATGTACAGAGGCCTATGTATATTCTATACCTCAAGAAAATGTATTGCATTATTAGACAGCACAATACAAATTAAGTGCATGCTATCACTTGGATGTAGGTCAAAGTGTCATAACACAATCTCATGCCTGCAACTTAATCAAGGTGAAGAGCAAGTTCTGTTAATAAACTTTCGCTGTATGCTACAGAGGTCCTGCATTAATTAACTTAGTGCCACTTACACAATTATGTTCTAACACCCCAGTGATGATTATCAGAAATGTGTGATTATTAGAAATGTGCTAGTAACCAAAAACAAATAAATGACCACCAATTAACAGTGGCATGGATTAAAAAATAAATAATAAAAAGAAAAGAAAATTGAAGCTATTATGCCAAGATAAAAAAAAAAAAAAAAAAAAAAAAAAGCCAGAACATAATTAATGGATTAATAATTTCGCTGGTGGTGGCAGATAACACCAGAGAACTCTTCACATACTGACTGGAATACAACCGCACAAAATGTAAATATTATTTTCATTTGTTCTAATGACCGTTTTTCATTTATATAGTAACGGTTAGGTCACAAACCCACTGGATTGTGTGGTTTTTTACGCAAGTAAATCTGTACAAGTAATGTTCTCTGTTTTTATTATTTATATTACTACTACATAGCTGATTAGTGCCTGAGGAACTTCTCTCTGACCACTATATTAATAGCTTGGTTGTCGATTTAGAACTTGTACAATATTGTGCTAATATCTCCTTCACAAGAAATACCCTTAAAAAAAATCTACGTTTTCTAAACTAAAACGAAAATACTATCAGCTTTGTTATGTGAAACGAAGTTAGAAAGGTTGAAAACAAAAAGAATGGTTTACAAAAACATGCTGGTATATCGATCTATTTTTATCTATCTTAAAAAGAAGTCCATAATAACAATAATGGGTAACAGGTCAAATAAATTGCACATGTCCTTCATCCAAGTAAAACCTGGACATCAGCACTCCAGACAGAGTAAAATCCAAATCAGTACTGTACCATTGTAACATCCATAGCAGCAAGTCAATTAAGACAAATTAGCAGCATTTCAATAGTATACTCATATTGAGATGGAAAAGATGGACCATAGCTCATGAGAGTTCAAAAATGTACCCAACGGACGATTCGGTGCACCTGTAGCACCTTTCTCAAGGCTTGCTATGGAGGGGTGCCACAGGGAGCACCAAAACGACCGTAACATACATTTTTGACATACACTATCATGAGCTTTGTTCCATCTTTTCCATCTCATAGATTGTAAGCCTGCGAGAAGGGTCTTCTCCAGTGGTAGTCTTTACCCCAATGACTGAAAACTCGACAACAGCAATAGACTGGAGATGTATTTCTGGACAGAGTGGTAATACTGACAGTATGGAAGAGAGACCTCAAACAGGTCGAATGAAGAAGCAGGCAGCTGGCGATGACGTCACTTTCAAGGTGCACACGCTGTTAACCTGGTAATTTAAGGACGTGCCTCCTCTACAATGTTGTTTAAAAAGCCTAGTATATTGTAAATGTGGCGCCTCTTTAAATTACCAGGTTAACAGCAGGAAACAGCGTGTGCAACTTGTAAGTGACGTCTTCGCTCATAGGTACCCAACCTGCCTTATCACCTCTTTTTATATTACCCAGTATTGTCTATTACGATGCCTGTCCCAATTGTAAAGCGCTACAGAAATTGATGTCGCTATATGAATAAGTGTTGATGATGATCTTAAGCTGAGTATTTTCAGGCACCGTCCCCGCAGTCTTCTCTCTGTTCGGGGATGGCCGCCTGTCTGTTCTGGCCGGGGGCGTCTCGTTGCTTAGCAATGATACACAACTTTCCAGCTGGCTTTTCTCTGCTGTACGCATGCGCACCATCATTCCCCTTGAGTCCCCTAGCTAGGCATTGGGACGCTCTGGATCAGCTGTCAGTGATGTCACTGACAAGGGGTGGGGGGTGCAATAAGCCTCTGCCTGCCACTAATTAAACCTGCTCCGGCAAAAATAAGGTGCCGGAGCTCCTCTACTCCGATGCTCTCCTTGCGTTTTTGGCTCTATCTGGTTTTGACCCGGCTTCCTGTACTACTCCTCCTGGATTCTGTTCCTTTTCCCACTCGTTACTGGTTTCGACCCCGCATTGTTTGACCTTGCTTTTGGATTCCGATTTGGCTCCATTCTGCTCCTTGGTTTGACCCTGGCCCATGTGCCTATCCCCTGGTTCTGATTTTGTACTGCATCCTTGTATTGACCCAGGTTTGTCTGACTACTTTCGTATTTCACCAAACACTTCACCATCAAATGTCTTGGAGAACCGCGACATGTGCGTCCCTAACAGCTAAGACCAAACCTCCTTGTGGGAATCCCTGGAGAAGACCAGGGGCAAGTTAGATTCCGACCTCCAAGTTCAGTAGTGCTAACTCCGGCAAGTGTACTCCTTTCTTTATCCGATTGTGACAAGTATACTATTGAAACACTGCTATGATGGATCAGTACCGATTTGAATTTTGCCTGCACTAAAAAAATGTGTGTGGAGTGCTAGTTTCCAGGTTTTACGTGGATGAAATATATGTATATATACTGTGCATGTAGCGTTTGAAATCAGACACAGCAACTTTGAGACAAATAAAGTTTGCTACAATAAAAGATATTTGCATTGTTGTAAAATTTATATAACAGGATTAGACATGCTTAAATTTGCTTAAAGAAATTAATATGTGCTTATTTTATTACGTTATAATACGAAATGTTGTTTGTTGTCCACAATTTATCTTAAAGCACTATAGTTACATTGAAAGCATTCCATTCAATAGCCCAGCGTATCACATCTGCACACACTCAGGGTGACCCACTGGGCAGCTGGTTGGTTAAAGCTTCAGTTTCATACTTTGCACCCACAAAGCAATAAACAAAAAATCTAAAGCACCTAGCCAGGACACTTTCAGAGTAGCATACTGCATAGCAAGAATTGCCACAAACACAAATAAAATGAAAACATATTACTTCTGGTTGTCCATTACATATATCTCCTTTTTCATTCTTCCTAAGACATGAAAGCCATTTATCCGTTTTACAATAGTCCGTTTACCGGTTGGTAAGCAGCAGTGAACTAAGCATAAGGATCAATGAACACAACACCAAATGGGTACAAAGGATTTTTAAAATATAGCGAAAGTCATTACTTTTTAACAGTTTATGATCAGTTATTCTTATTTCTAACAAAACTGGAGCAAAGACTGCCTATATTATGCATATGGACCAATAGTCAGTGTTCTAAAGAGGAATAAACTGTACTAGTGTATGCCAGCCCACACACATCTAACATATTTGTCTTCTCTATGCGTGTCCTAAGCTTGATGTTTGCATGGCACATAATACTGAGCAAAAAAAACTGCCGTCTTCTTTGACCCTCCTTTACTGCTCCCTGGGTGTCACAAATCTTGTTAACTGCTAGCCTAAAGAGCAGACACAATTTCCAAATTGTGTTAGTGTGCTATATCAGCAGGTCATGTAGAGATACTCAAAACAAGTAGGAGATACAATAGATGTGCATTAATATGAACATATGAATTTGGTATACACTTTCACCATGATCAATTTAATCAGACATTGGGAGGAATTCAAATGGCAGTGATGTGGCGCGGACATCACGCCGCACACATTGCCGGCAATTCCGTGCAAGGAAAAATGAGCAGAGATTTTACAGAAATAAAGTTTACAAAGTGTCTCACAGACATTCTGGATCTGCTTTGCGACTAAATGATCCCCCCCCCTCCCCTAGTTTACATTTTTTTCACATTACCCAGTACAATAATTTGGGCTGAAAGAGATGGACAAAACTGGGAGTATACCATGTCCTCCAAGGTGAAATGGCTCATAATGGAAGGAATGGAATGCTGTACATGAATAATATGTTTTGAACAGAATGTTTCTGGCTCAATTTCCATGCAACAAAGTTGCAGAATACAAACATGCAGAGTTTGCAATAACACTGCACACATTAGACATTCACCACTGGAACCTGTACAACGCCGCCATTCCTACTTATCATAAAGACAAGTGAGAGTCCAGTATTCGAACACTTGAGGAAGGTAAATAACATGCTATAACACCCTATTGTTAAACAAGTTATATTATTTTGTTTGTTAAGAAAAAACATTTAAAAACAATATTTTATGAAACTTAAGCTCTATATGTGCACAGCTATAGCTTAAAATTTTATAGAGCCTAGTCAAAATCGAAACCCAGGATGGAGCCATGAGAGAGTTTACTGGCAGGTGTGCACCCTTAAATGGCCTACACATAGAGATACCACAAGTGTTACTCTGCATGACACTGTCCACACAAACATGGAACAGATGTTTGGAAAGCATTTCTCCTTCAAAAACCAGACAGTAATCTGATAGGCTTGAATCTTTTGAGCCCACAGACACTGAAGTATTAATGGAAACTTTTACTTCAATGTTTAACTGTAAACAGGAATCCCCAGCACAGCGGTCACATCAGGCCTCACCTTTCCTGAAACTAAAAATGAGACTAATCATTAGTGCTCATTTATCTCTCTTACATAAGCACATGGCCATATTAACATGTCTCACACTGCCCAACCATGTGTCGTCAATGCAATCCAACACGCTGAAACAATTGCATATTTATGATCGAGTGTAAAAAAAAAAAGCACAAGCACACAATTGGATTTGCCAGAACTGGCAAGTTTGAACACCTACTTCCAAACTATAAATATAATTATCAGTTTCCTAATTAAGATTCAAAATAGAATATCCATCACATGTTAAACATAAAAAATAGATACAATATAGTAAAAACAGAACCACTAGGCAACCAGTGCTAAGAGTAAAAAAAAATTACTAATTTTACTATTTTCTAGAAAGTCCAAAATTATCATACATTCCACCTCAAACGAGATGGTGTATTTTGTTTTTGGAGTTGCAACAGCATTAATACAGATTATTAAATAAGCATATTGATATTTGAAAAACACAAGCGTAAATATCACATACATATTATATACAATATATATCTATAGCCATAGATATATATATCCATATATACAACTATCTCTCTCTCTATAGATCTATCTCTCTCTCATATATATATATATATATATATATATATATATATATACACATATATATACACACCGTATTTCCCCATGTATATGACGCTCCACTGTATAAGACGCACCTTTATAAATCATGTGAAAAAATTGAGGATAAACATTATCCTCAATTTTTTCATAGAGTAATTATACAGCATATACAGAGAGGAGAGACGGAGTTCTAACGCTATTGTCAATTCTGTCTTACCCTGTCAGATGCTTCCTCTGTCCAGTAAAGTCTTCTTTCTTCTGTCCATTCGGATCCCAATGCTGCAAAGTCGCTTACTGTCCTCTTCGCGATGACTGGATGTCCAATCAGGACTTTGACAAGGTCCTGATTGGAAAAACACCAAATGCAGAAACCGGAAGTTTCACACACCACATCCGGTCATCGCGAAGAGGACCTTAAGCGACTTTCCAGCATCAAGATCAGAACGGACAGAAGAAAGAAGACTTTACCGGACAGACGAAGCATCTGACAGGGTAAGCGTTACTACCCCTTTATAAGACGCACCCAGTTTTTAGACCCAAAATTTTTGGGGAAAAGGTGCGTCTTATACATGGGGAAATACGGTATATATATATATATATATATATATATATATATATATATATATATATATATATATATATATATATATATACACACACACACACACACACACACACACACAGAGGGAGGTATTTAAAATTTATAAAACACTGACATATGCTCTGTAGTGCAGAGTGGACCCTGTATGAATGCTCTAACAAGCTCAAAAATATATATGTATCTTAATTATAATGGGACTATTTTATGTTTTTTTAATTGTAAAAAAGCCTCCAGTTAGCCTAGATATCTAGGAATGATCGCAACAGTGGTATTGCAGACCTAAGTGAAGGGAGGTGGTGCGCAGCAGAACCCAAGGTAGGGAAACAAGAGGACTGAGCCAGGCAGAGACCCAGAGGAAGAGACATTGACTGCTGCCATGCTACAATAGGCTTTTATTGGGGAAGGATTTCACAACAATTAGACACAATACAGTGGTGAAGACAACTCTAAAAAAAAAAACTTACTTAAGTGACTATAAAAAGATATGTAGTATTTTTAAATAACAAAATAAATACATTTAACAAAATCAATACAATATGAACATCACTCTATAAACAATCAAAAATAAATGAATTTCTTAGATGATCACGAACAATGCAAACTATAATGTTAGGTACATTTCTAGTGGTACAGTCACTGTCTTACCAATCTAAACCTTCAGTATTGAGGTTACAGTACTCTTATTTGACCTTTAAAGTCCTCCAAAGTGTGTATTCTAGTAATCTACAATTCCTGGGCATCACAGTTCTGAACCCTCACTTTTGAGTCAAGTTTCTACCCATATGAGTAAAACTGCACCACATAGTCATCACTTGGCTACTATGTGTATTTTCACCTGACCAATTGTATATGTACAATTCTTCAGCAAGTGTAATCTACAAGTCTTTGAGTGTTGTCACTTATTCCTCTAGGAGGTATATGTGTTTCCTCTTCTTGAGGTACAGGATCAGTCTCAGGTTACACCTTATTCCTGTTGTATCTCTACAGATGTTGTCTTGACGTCTCACAGACACTTGTCAGTTCTCCTTATTTCTATCTTGCTAATCTTGTTAGCTCTTATTCCTTTTTTCCGACTGAATCCTGTAAGCTCTTTTTCTCTGTAGCAGATTCCTGCCAGGTCTCTCTATCTTTAATTGCCAGTCTCTGACAATGGCAGATTAAGACACTGCTCTGACTGATTACTGACCAGCTCCATCCACCAGTGCCCTACTGAGTATGACACTAAACAGAGTAACTGTGTAACCGCACAGTACTCCGCTGCACCTCACGGCTGGGAATCAGGCAAAGGATGCTGCCTGAACTCTCTGACCACTTCCTTTCAGCTGCCAGGGACGTAGCGTGGCAGCAAGCAGTCCGCTCTTGCAAGGGGTGGTGACCACCACTACTCTGATGACTGGACAGCTCCATCCGTCAGTGTCCTACTGAGTATAACACTAATCCCCCCCCCCACCTCTCTGTTGATAATCAGTGTGGAAGCTCACACAATAATGTTTCAAACTACACAACTTTATGGCAAACAATTTCTAAAGTGAACGCCTGCAATGTCTGGCATATCAACATCAAATACTGTTAAGTTATTTAACATTCCTAAGAAGTTTCTTATCTTTTTTTCATTCTAAAGCTAGGTACACAATACAGAAATTTCCACCAACTTTTTATGTGAAGCGATTTTACATGCGATCGATGGTCCGATCGCTCGGTCCATGGACTGCATACACACTAGCCTTGTTTAGGACGATAAAGGGAAGAGCGGACGTCCCTTTAGCGACTTTTTACAGCCATGTTGTCGTGAGCAATGATTGTAATTTCGTACTCACTGTTGTGGATCAGTCGGAAGTTTATACACACTACACAGCGGAAAACGAGATTGGAACGAAAATATTAAATGGTACGACCAACCAAATGAGGCGACAATCGTCCATTTGGGCAGACTTTCGACCATCATGTCACTACACACACTGACCCGACTTTTGAACGAGCGGTCGTATGTCGGCTGATTGAGCCGATTATTGGACGAAAACCGTGTAGTGTGTACCTAGCTTAAGTTATTTGTAGGGCCGTCTATGGCAACCCCTGGCCGCCACCACTGACACACTAGTGGGCTGGGTAAGTTAGGTATTCTGGGTATTGGCCAGTGCATAACCTTAGTTCCGGGGCTCACCGGCTTGTGCCAAATGCCTAAAATAAATGTGCTTCATCTCTATAAGTAGTTTGCACTGTTGAATCAGAAAATATTAAAACATGGTGACAGTTTGAATTTAATATGCAAAACTCTCTGGCACAAACACATTTTATTAATTTACTTTTATACTTTCTTATTTGAAAAAAAAAACATTTGGCAGACTGACTGGGGTAGTGCAGGTAATTAAATAAACACAATCTGGTAAAACACCGCAGCACATTGAACAAACAAAGGTGAAGCGAGGTAGTACAGATGTGTACATTAGTGTCTGTTCAGTTTTGTCAGATCCTCCAACAATTCATTAAATTCAATTTCCATCGTCTGAAAAGAGGATGTTTAACGAATGATCTCCAAAAGATTTTTTTCTTTTTTTTAAAGCAGAGGTGCCAGGGTCTAATGAAGCAGAGCAGGTTTGCTGTAGATTATGTAGATGATGCAGTAACGCACCATGAACGCTGCAGTCCATCAATCACAGAAAACAAAGGGCTGTGTGCATAGTGACCAAGTATCCAAGAATAAGCTTCTGAACACCATGAATAGAAGCAGCGAGATCCTTAATTACCATGGGTAGCAGAAAAAAAAAAAACACAAAGAGAACTCTCGTTTGGATATTAATAAATAAAAAAACATGAATAGCAGAAAGTGCAAATAGTTAGACGAGATGGAGGTTTTCCATCAGGCTGCTGATGTTATCTCTACCTAAGGTAAAAATAATATTTTACAATGTATAAAAGAAGAAATGTATGACGAAGGTAATATTCTATAAGAACCAAACCTCATCCTTTGAAGTAAGCATTTGATATTGTTCCACATAACAGATTGGTGCACAGAACATGAACAAAACATGGAAAACAGTATGTTTAATGAATGATCAACTAAACTGGATCACAGTTGTTAGTGGGGTACCACAGGGTTTAGTATTGGGAACATTCCTATTTATTATATTTATTAATGATCTTGTATATGGCCTAGAGTGTAAAATGTCCATATTTCAGATTCATATAAAACTATGTAGGGGTTATCAACCCATAATATTTTAGTATGTCACTAGAGAAGGATTTAGAGAAGTTGGACCTTTGTACCATTTGCAGGCATTGCATATAGTGCCGCTGCCCCCCACTGTCTATTCGAACATCAGCATCTGTTTTCTCTGCACTATGAACTACAGTTTGAAATTCCATTCCCTTGAACACAAACGAGACATCCCCCTTCCCATCAACTCCACGTTTCCACCAATGACAACTCCAGAAAGCAACTTTAGCATTATTTTGGTTACTAGGATGCCTAGGATGAACTTCCTATAGTGAATGCCAGCCAATTAACATTATTTAGTTTAAAGTAAATACCAACTGGCTGGAGTTCACTACAGGAATTATAACTGTATAACTGTAACCAATGATTGCAAATTTTGCTTCTTAACATCTACCAGCTTTGTATTTTTCCTCCCAGTCATGGAGCTTCCAGCAAGATAAAGCTGTCTCAATGAGTGACTGTATGACCCAGTAACAAAATGTAAGCTGGCATGTCTGCTGAGGATATATAACAATCTGGGGTGAGGTTATGTTAAAGATTAGTGGGAAAGAATCACTTATTGTTAGGGTTGAGACTTATCTCCTATAGGTAGAGATGCAACCTGGCCGGTAAAAAAAGTATATATTAATAGGGCAGAAAAATAACAGCTGTTTTACCCCCAAAAATAGGGTAACCATACTTGATATAGAGTTGGTACAGTACTCCTTTGAAAGCAGGATTAGTTTGTCTGTATTTATTCAGAAATGGCTACTTATACCATAAAGTAGTGGTTCCCAAACTGTGCGCCTAGGCCCCCTAGGATGCATTGGAGATCTCACAGGGGTGCCTCGGCCAGGGCGAGTGGTAAGCAAAGGCGGGGGACTACGTTGTAATTAATTTGGCTTAGGGATGCCTTGAAAATTTTTTGGAGACCCTGAGGGTGCCTTGAACTGAAAAAGTTTGGAATCCACTGCCATAGAGCATGTAATAACCCCACTCAGCAAACATGATTGCTGCGGGAAGCAATACCTTAAGTGTGAGACACTTGAGTGAGACTTTCTGTAAAGGTTTAAAGGGATTAGACATTAAGGAGTTAAGGACAAGATTGAGATTACAAGGTGCAACAAAGGATTAATAGAAGGACAATTTGCCTTGGATGCCTGGAGAAGAAAAAAAAAATAAATAATTTGATATTTAGATGCCCATGTAGGGTCCAGAAAAACATTGATTGTAGATATACTCTCACCCAACTAGGCCCTTGCTGAAACTAATGTAAAGGAAATACAGAATAATTGGAAAGACAGAAGTAGGATCCTCCGATTTGGAATCCAAACACTATAAAAAACAAACAAAAAAAAAAACACTAGTACTTCAGTCAATTTGTCATAGATTCCTTTGTGCCTTAACTGAGAACTCTCAATCTCTAGGTCATTAAAAAAAGTTGACTTCTGGATTTGGATTCAAAGCTGGTTCCTAGTGCACCAGAATGCATCTCTGTGTCCGAATCAAAGGTTATTCTTGGAATAGTTCCCAAGATATTGCAAACCATGGACGTCCAGCTTTGATGTTCCGAAATGTCGATGTTAAATTAATTTGCGGATGTCTACATTTTTGGACACAAATATGAATAACTTTTTTTGTGCAATGACAAATCTCCTGGATGGATCTGAGATCTGCTGACATAATCTGCTATGCTGTTGTCTTTATCAGGTTGTTTTCTGCCCTCAGCTCCAGAATGTTTGTGTACAGCTACTTTTTGCTCTATAGTCATGTGAGCTGCACCAGCTGAAGGTTCCTCATATGCCACCTTTCCTTCGAGAACTGGAGAATGACTCCTCTTTTCTAAAGAGCAGCCATGAGAACTGCTAGCACTTTGATGAAGGTCCTTGGAGATGTAGACAGCATCAATTGAAGATAAGCATCTGATATGTTTTTTTAAATTAAGTCTTGCGTCTTTATTGTTGTAAGAATAGACTTCCCCAGATCTATACATTCTTGAGTGGTAAGGGCCTACACCTCTGCAAAATTTGAAAATTTATCAATCACAGAATTTAGGGAGGTTGAGCTGGGGAAGAGTTATTGAGATGGCTTCAGTCCAGGCCTCTATTTCTTACTCATTAAAGGATGGAAATGTTGTTTAGAAGTACTGGTACCAAACTACTATATTATTCTGCTTCCTGGGCTAATAACACCATGCTTTCTTGATGTGCTGGTGAGAAGAGGAGATGGCAAAACCTAATTAGCGACAACAAATGAAACCATGTTTTTGGCAGAAAGGGTATTCGTGTCTAGTAAAGTTTCACATAAAAAGACAACTCCTCTACTCATGGATGTCAATGTTTTTGCATAGAATCTGTCACTTTTCTCTTGTACATCTTTCTGTAGGGTAACAACCCATACTCTGCATGTACTGGAGACAGACACTGCAGTCACCCCAGATTGGAAAATTGGTAAATCTGAAGAAGTCTCTTGAAGCAGCCATCCAATTTCCTCTAATGTAATAGTGGTCCAGGCTGAAAGACTTGCTACAATAACATAAATTTTAGGAACTGAACACCACCTTAAAGGGTGCATGCAATCAAGTCCCATTCCTTATTAATGAGATTTATTATAAATCTGTGCACTTAGAACACACTGCCTTTATGTTTATAAACCTCAAAAGGGAATCTTTGAGAGATGTAGGAGCTGAGGTATCATCAAAGCTCAAGGATAGATTAATATGTTTGAGGACAAAAGGGTGTCCATCATTCCCCTCATCATTCCGGAAATAAATTTCACAAAACTGTTTAGGAGGTTAAGCAGGGGCCCTTTTGCCCTGATGAACAGTCTACATAGAATGCATCCATCACAATACTCAGACAAAGGTTTGTCATATGCTCCACAAACATAGTGATGACACATGCGGATTCTCTTTCCTTGCAGGCTTTGAAATAGTACTGAGTAAGAAGAGTTAACTGATAAACAAATAAAAAAAATGAGGAAAGCAGCCCTAAGTAAGGGGCTTACCTGGAATGGCTGCTTTTTAGCATTATAGGGGTGAGTTTAGGCTTCAAAAGAGCAGAACGTTCCACAGACTGTACTCTAAAAGAGTGCAGGACACAGAGCAGTTCCAAGGTTTCTCTCCATGCTGTTTTAGACCTCAGGCTGGCCTATGACCACTGGACCAGTGAGATAACGTCTATGACTTCTGAATGAGAAATTATGTCACACTCTTGAGGAGGAGGCCCAGAGAAGTGTCATCCCTGCCCTTGCTTGCACTCCCAGAGGGATCTTCTTGAACCACAAAAGAAAAGCTAAGACCCCAATAGAGAACACACAATACACTACTACAGTACACTATACTTACATACTGCTTAATCGGCTAAGAGACGAGAGAGAAAAAGGCTTATGTATTTTTCTTTATTTACTCTTTTGGAAGTGTCTGGATATCTGAAGACAATGAGGAGCATACTAAAGGTGGGGGTCCAGATAAAAAAATTTAAGCTTATTATGTTGTATATGATTTTTTTCATTTGTATTTAATTAGCGCAAGGATAGTGAAAACCTGTCATTTCTGCCTTTTCAATGTCCCAAGAAAATCTACTCGTCAGCCACCTACTGCAGTTTTTAGTACAAAGAAAGTGACCAATATAAAATCAATAACTAAATAAAATCATATTGTAGATTTTTGTGTGGTATGGTATAGAATATAGCTACAGTTAAGGAGTACTTCAACATAAAAACTTGGATAATATACTGGTTAACAACTTTATCAGGTGACATAACCTTATCACCAATTGACCCATTGTGGTGTGGATAGGCTCATGTACAAACCTGCCTTCAAATTTGTCTGTTAAAAGTCAGTAAAATATTGTTATAGATATTAAAAACTATTTCTAGCTAATTCTTATATTGTTGTACTAAAATATATTTCACATATGTCCATGGCATACATTTAACTTTTTCCTTTGAGACTTTCCACTATTAGTCCCAAATTGCCCTGGTTCAAATCGGGACAAAATACTTAATTACCGGTATCCCATCTCTGCTTTAACATCACAAAAAGTCTGCTCTATCTGTGTAGTCCATCTTATTTGCATACAAGTGGCAAAGGAGGTTAGGAGAACTAATAAAACAGGATATACTTTACACATAATAACACCATGTAATTCGTTTAAAAAATATTATGTTGAAATACCAAAAACATGGCAGCAAATATATTTCAATTCATGGACTGCAGCTTGTAAAACTTTTTTTTCTCGACATATACAATGAGTAAATAAAATACAGTAGATGAAAATACTTATAACCATATAAGAAAAAGCTAGCTTACCATAAATGTTATATGTCAGAGAGGCCTTTTATACATGGATTCCACATGTGATAATAAAATACAAATGACAAAAGAAAGAAGAAATGGTTTGTACAGGTGGGCGAACACAGCATGGTACTTACATTGGGGATCAGTGATCACTTGAAAGAAAGGTGACAACACTACACATGTTAATTAATAGTGAACACTGAATGGACAATGAACACAAGACTGAACATGCTACATTCATGGCCCTTCCAGTGTTCGCAATTAGTCCTTGTGTTTAAAGTACATGCATCTATCATACACCCCCTACTGTCAGCTTTGTTTGCTGGGTTCCCTATGCTTTGGCAGAATGCTGCATGGAAAACATGCATGTATGTATCAGCACTAATGGACACATTATATAGGGAAAACTATTTGCTGTCGTTTGATTAACAACAAATGTTGAAGCCACAATCTAAACAGATGGTGTACAGAGTTTTGTCCAATTGCAGGCTCACACTACAAGTTGGTAATGTCGTTTTTCAAGCGAACTTCAATAGACCAAAAAAATAGAAATAAAACTACATATGTAGCCCTTCTAATACTAAGTCTAGGCAATAGTAGCTGTATGTTAATGTTTGTTCTAGTGATATCTGTGGTAAAGATACCACTGATTCAAAACCAAAAGTGGGTTTGAAAATGGGGTGTTGTACAGTGCAGTAAGAGCATGCATGAAACTTTCTAAATTACACCCCATTCATACTGCACCAAAATCCCGGGTTTTTGCCGGGGCGAGCTCAAACGACCCGGGTCTTGGTGCAGTATGAATGGTACAAGTCAAAAATCCCGGGTCTAAAAACCCGGGTCTTCAACCCAGGATTTATCGAGGGGTAATTCCCGGGTCGGACCCGGGTTGCCTGCACTATGAATGGTGCAACCCGGGTTTTTCAACCCGGGTTGCACAGAAAACAAGCTGATTGGCTGTCTGCCTGTCTCTGGAGGATGATGTCATCGGTGGGAGCCCGTGGAAGAAAAAAAACAACAGTCACCTTTTAATGACATCACCATTTTTCAGCCAATGAAAACTGCTCTGGTGATGACTCCCACAAATTGCCAGGGCACAGACTTGTGCACTATGAATGGGGTCAACCCGGGAAATTCCCGGGTCCGAGGTGCAGTATGAATGGTGTTTCTGAGCTGGGACGCTCCGAGCCCCGGCAAAAACCCGGCTTGAAAAACCCGGGATATTGCCGGGGCGGCAGTATGAAAGCGGTATTAATAGCTTGTAGCAACGAAGATATGTTTATTTGGAGAAAGACCTCTATATCAGCTGAATATCCTGCTACTGTATCCACTTATACAACATTTGGATATGCTCTGAAAAATATTTGCTAATTGTGCAAGTGAATCCTGCCCATGACTATTGAGTGGGTTGTCTACTTCAGTTAATAACACTTTATAAATCTTCAAAATTAATAATGCTTAAAATGAAGTGGATTGGTGGAAAATATTTACTCAGAGTGTTAGATATGGGAGTTTTCCATATATCAGTGGAAGAAGGACCTATGTCACTTTGTAATTGATGGAAAGCAGCCAAAGTGAGTCCCTGGGCGTGGTGTGAAATTATGAAGTCACCTTTCATTACCTTTTCTAATGAAACTATGAAGGATTTTTTTACTCAGAGAATAGTCTATGTATATGTTAGGGAGACGAAGTCCTAAATAGGCACCTTCTTCTGCGTGCCCAGCATCTCATAGCAAAACTTGTTAATGGTTTAAAGTCAAAATGGAAAGTCATAGCATGATATAAAAGGGAATTTAAGTAAAACTATTTTATAACAAAACACCCAGTCTCTGAATATATAAATGTTTTAATTTACAGTGCAATCATATAAGAATGTGTGAAATTATAAAATAGCATAACAAAAAGTGAAAAACAAAAGAGGTTGAAATGTACCACTATAAAATGAGTCCTAGAACCATAAAAATGTATAAACCTGCATTTATAGGAGTCCACTGATACCATACATAAGTGTAGAGGTACAGGTGGTGCTATGACTAAGCACAGCAATCCTACAGCCCCTCATCTTGTGCCACTCACTGATACCAGTTCCCATTTTGTATTGATCTTTAACACTACAAATGTCAAAGCAGAAATGCCCAATTACAAATGTTGAGGCCATGGAAGTTGTATTGACACCTATCTAGGAGTAAATAAAAATGTACATTATCCACTTGGTCTCTTATTTGGGCCTTATTTTATATACAGAATTATACAAATGTAACCAACTTAATGACCAACATAAGTGGTTAAAAAAAAAAGTCTGAATTGTACAACAAAGATTATGGGGAAATTCTTGCAACAACTGATTAACAAGGAGTGCATTAAACACACCAGAAATGCCTGTAAAATACACTTCATCCTATTTGGATATGAACATAAACTTCATCCAGTCATAAGGTGGCTCAATTAAGTTTTTGTTTTTTATTAAAAGGAAATGAAAAAGTAATTTTACAATTATTGAAATGTAACAGTTTTGATGTTTGTCAATGTATTTGTATGGATAATTTTGTTTGTTTGTATAATTGACAAAAGTGTACCCATGTCTGCTTCCCTCCACAATTTATAAAAGATGGGGGCGACACATATGTTTTGTTTGACTGTTGAAATTGTGAGGTTCTTTGTGTATTTTATAGGACAAAGTTAATTTTTGTTATTTAGTTGATTACCCCACAGAACTGTTACTATCCAACTCCTTTGTTCACACCGACGTTCTTTGTAAATCTGATTAATCAGTCACTAGACATGCGTGAATCACTCCAGATTTATTTTCCTGTGGTATCAAGCTGGATTTGGATGGGAGATTTGATCATGGTGTGGAAAAACTGATGTTGTGGAAAATTTCAGGACAATGCATTCTGCATCATTGTACATTTAAAAGTGATACCACACTTTTTTTTTTCCACAATCCCAATAAAACCAGAAACGTCACACAAAATCATAATGCTGAACATTGGAATTCTTGCTGTATAAACATTTGTAGTCTCCAAATATTCAAGGAAACATCTGGTCTGATGCAAATCATTACCCATTTCACAATGTGACTCAATGAATTATAGCGCGCACAACAGCAACATACATGCACAAGCTTAGCACATATATTTTTTAATTAGTAAATATGGAGATTATGTATTGTACTCTACTGTACTGCATGATGGTTCCCCCTAAACTCAGGTTATAAATTTAATAATAGATTTACAGGCAAATGCAATTACCTTCAATTTAAATAAGATATGTATGACATCGTTTCACTATTCATTATTTTGCACATAAGTAATCCTCACAACAATTTAAATTTGCCAAAACAATCTGCAAATATGCTACACTGCAATAACTCAAGTGAGATCTAATTAAAACGAAGAAGTGGAAATATTTTTCATTATAGAGTGACAAGCTTTACTCACATTGCTATGCAATTCACCTCCAAAATTGAGTCCATACATTACATCTCCTCACCCACCTCCTGCCAACACCCTTCACTAGCCCACCCACCTCCTAATCCTTCAATCTGTTAACTGTCGATGAGGTTTGCACCGTTCTATTCTCCTTGTCCCCCTCCACCTCATCTCCTCTGCTCCCACAATCTCAAGGCTTGCTCCCCTCACCTTGCGCACCTCCTCAACCTATCCCTCTCCTCCAGTAACCTTCTCCTCCTGCTTCAAACATACGATCATCTCCCGATATTAAATAAAATGTCCTTTGACCCTGCCACTCTCTAATCACTGCCCTAACTCCCTCTGTCCTTTTGTTTCCAAACTTGTCAATGGGGTTGTTTTTTTTAACTGGATTAAAGGAAAATAATCCAGACATAGATGGGGTGTGGAGGGGAGGGGGGGCAAGGGGGTAGGATACATATTTAGAGGTAATCAACATTCCAAAATGTCAAAATGACACATTTAGAGAATCAATGCAGTAAGATTTCAGCAGGCTGAATTAATTGCTAAGGGTCCTTTAGGGGCTGATGTTCTAAGTAATATTCAAACCAAAAGAACCACTTGATTAGCGGACAGGAATATCTGAAACCAATGGTTTCCATCTCATAGCTACGTTGCATTTTGGAAATAATTTTGGGAAGGGATGGGGGGAGCAGAGACTTCCAATGTTGGGCTTTAGCTGTCAAAGGAGTTGTTTTTTTTTTTATAGTCCTCTCAATGTCCACCCCTCTCTTGATCCACTTCAATTTTGATTTTGCTCCTTCCACTGCACCAATACCATCCTCACTAAAGTTACAAAAAACATAATCTCCGCTAAAACTAAGGAACACATGTCCCTTTTCATCCTTCTTGATCTCTCTGCTGCCTTTGATATGCTGATGACACCCTCCTTTTGCAAACTCTCCAATCTATATGCCTCCATAATACTGTCCTCTTCCGGTGTTCCTCTTACCTCACCATTCTCTCCTTTTCTGACTCCAGACATGACTCCACCTCCCCCCTCTTACCTTACCTATTGGCGTATCCCTGATCTGTTCTTCGCTCCCTACTCTTCACCCTCAACACCTCCTCCCTTGGTGACCTCACCAGCTCCTTTGGCCTCCAGCAACATCTCTATGCTGACCACACCCAAATATATCTATCTATCCTCCTCTGGCCTCTCCCTTTCCCTAAACTCACATGTGTCTGCTGCTGTTTCTCAGCCATCTCATCTAGGATGTCCTAGCACTTTCTTAAACTCAATATTTTTAAGACTGAAATCATCGTCTTCCCCTCCCCCTACTACAGGGCTCCTTCACCTCCCCCCTAGCTTTCTTTTGAAAACACTAACCTCTTCTCTGTTTTTCAAATCCTTGACTACAGCATCTAAATAACTTGATCTGCATTACCAAGTTATCTGTGTGTAATCTGTTATTAGTATTAGGTAATGTACTGTATTTTGGATTGTTGCTGCCTGTGTATTACTGGATATTTCATGTACGGTGCTGTAGACCTTTTGTGGCACCTTATAAATAAAATATAATAATAAAGATTCAGTAGTATGTTAGGTGCAAAGTGTATTTGTTGGGACAGTGATTGACAGCGTTACACACCTAACAAGCAATGTGCAGAGCTATATGTCAATACTACAGTATTAGGCAATTGGTAGATATCACATTTGCTCCCAAAAATCTTGCAACTTGCTTCAGAGAAGGGGTGGTGGTGGTTCTAACCCCATCCCCCAACCATAAACATACCTTAAAATATATACATTTCCAATACTGTTCAACCAATCTCTTAAATACTATATCCTGATCGGAACTTCCAGAAGGGGGGAAAAAGCAAATGTAATTTATTATGTTCATAAATAGATTAAATCAGATTTTTAATCTGATCATAAAATATTAGTGTTTAACATGAAAAAATAATGGTGCACATACAAAGGTAGATCTCAGATCTACTGGGTGAATGGATTTATGGTCACTGTATAAAAAAAAAGTTTTACATTTCGAGACCCCATTACATAGTGACGTTTTACAGGAAAAGCATGGAGCACATTATGCCTGTGCTGAGATCATTAGGGCAGTGATGGGGTTAAATGGCATTGGTCTGCTGGCTTACTAACGAGTGTCACTTGTGAAATATCCATGCACAGTTGGTGGAAAGGCGGATTTTGTTTTTTTGTAGAAACTGTTTATGCTCCAAGACAAACACAGGTTTAATGTGTTTAGGTGTGACGGATTCACATGACTGTGTCCCTATATTACATTTTCTCTCTCCGCAGTGACCTTTCAGGATGGGATGTTTCTAAAGGGAAAACCTACAACTGGGCTCTGTGTGGGACAGATTAACCCCAAGAAGGTCAAACACAATTGTAGGAAAATAGTTTCCACGGACTTTCCAAATGTTAGGTTAATTACCATGTTGCTCCGTTTGACCTTTTCATTACTAAACAATTCACATAGTGTCACTAATGGTAATGACAAGTCAATTTTTGTGAACTATCCAATTCTGAGTGCTTAATTAGTGCATTTATCTTTGAATAATTCTAGGCATTTAGAAATAGACATGGAACTCAACTGATGATTTCACAAGTGTATACCTAATGCACAATGTTAATGGATTGATCATAGTAAATGCAAAGATGGAAAAAGAAACCCTAGGAATTAATAATCCAATTTTCTTATTGCATATTAGAGATGTTCAAAACAAAATTTGTGTGTGCGCAGTGACCCAATAAAGCCAAGCGGTATGTTGTTTTTTCTTTTAGCTGACTCCATAAACTGGACATACATTATTTTCGTACAGTAATAGTTAAATAGCAGCTGGAAGCAGTGGGTGTCCTTGTGTATGTCACAAAGAGTCGCCAGGAAGCCTAGCATATATTAACTGCTAAGGCAATGACTATGGACGCTAAGTTATATCAAAGGATACATGATTTGATTATTACCTAGCATGTTAACAGATTGATTTTTATTTTTCATAAACAGTTTAGCAATGCACAGTATTTCATCTTTCACTTTAAGCATTGGCTGCCAGTAGTTCAGTGCCTTTCTTTCTCAGATATACTAGTGCTTTATTAGATAGCTGACAGGAAGGAGTTAAAAGCACACTTCTTAAAAGAGCAGTAACTGACACGCTGCACATGTATCACTGACCCAAAAGGCAAGGAATTAGGGACTTGTTAGATGCTAGAAGGTGTCTTACAACTTACATAAAGACCTTTAATGTGAAAGGTGTCTCATAGTGCAGAATACTTGCAGTTCTCACAGGCAGTTCACTAGTTAGCAAAGGACAGACTGATATTTTCTTGACACACTAAACCTGCTGTGGAATCAGATAATTGCAGTCGGGAGAAGAAATGTTTTTCTTCAACAAAACAGTTTAAAAGAATGTTTATTTGTCCGCATTTTATAGAAACAAATGAACTACAGGAAAGCGAGAACTTCCAAAACCATGTTTATATTGCACTATTAAGGTCAGTGATTTAGGAGGCACCAAGGTGCCCACTGTGCTGGTCAGCGGGGAAAATGGGGCATACATAAAACAGACACATACAAGGTAGACAAAGACGTGCAATTAATGGATAGGGAGAGTTTTGGATGTATTGTATAACCATAAGATACAGGATTTACCAGAAAGTAAGCAGCAGTACAATAAAGTAACCAGGGGGAGTCATATTATAAAATGATATAACTAGATACAATTAATAAATGCACTAAAGACTAAATATCTCATTAAAGAATTATTTAGGCCATTAGGCTGGGTAATAAAAGAGCCTATGTATAGTAGAGGTCCTAATAGGGTTGCTGCTGCTACAGGCTACACCATATCCTAGGATTACAAGGTATCCCTCATTTCAAGCTAGCTGCTTAAAGCTGCATTTTCAATTGTTGACAAACATGAAATTGCAGTGGACTGGGCGTAAAGCAGAAAGATCACAAAACACAATCTCTTGATTGCGGCTTGTCATTATCCCTCCAACTCACACACCATACCCTCTATAGTTTTTCGGCCTTGGGAGAGAAGCCAGAGACCCAGGAAAAATAGCAGCATTTTGCAATCCCTAGAGCTCTGGTTAGGAATATATTTTCCTAGGTGGCAGTGTGGTATTAAAATTAAAGTATAGCTGACCTACTCTTTTCCCTTAGCAGAGCCCCAGGAAAGGCACACTGAAACCCAAATTCCCTGTGAAATTGGTTCTAGCTTATTCGGCTGGTAAAAAGTGTTAACCAGCTGAATGTGTTTGCCAAACAGTGATGACCGGTTTCTGGGGGGAATTGACACAAGCAGAAAGCTTGCCTCTTCCTGTTGGGTCACAGGATAACACGGTCACACCCATTTCTGCTAGACATACTCAGTTGCTTCACACTTTTAACCAGCCAAATAAGCCAAGGCCTGTTTCACAAAACGAAGGGGCTCAGGAAAAATCTGCTTCAGCTTACTGTTCCTGGGACTTCACTAAGCTGAAGGAGCGGAGGAGTTCATGTTTATCTGGGAGTTTTTCTTTATAAAACATCTGATACATAGATGCAATGATCAAATACCATAGACGTCTCACAACACCAAGGTGGACTATTTCAATGCCCCACTGCACATGTTCACATTTAACTTCTTTGAGTAAATTTTCAACTGAACATTTGCAGAAAACAAAAGTCTCATGTGCTATATAATAAGTATTACATAAGTAACAGGTTTTTATTTTTTGAGAGGAATAGGGTTATACTGATCACTAAATGAAGTTGCAGAAGATTTTAATGCAGCGATAGAATAGCACAGGATAGGTCATCTGGAGTTGTACACATCAGTGCTTTATGCCATACAGCAACATACAGTTGCTTCTACCACCTCTAGCAGTATTATTTCACACCTATGGAAGTAGAGTATGTATGTCCATGTTCTTACCTCCAGATGCTCTAATATATAAGGGGGGTTGGTCATGCCAAGCCTCAGCATTGCGCCCTCAGGGATAACGTCAACCAGCTTCCAAAGAAGGGTTGGCAGATCCGTGCCAATGTCTCTGCCATAAGCTCCTGTGTCTTCACTGGTCAGCCAGATCTCACAGACACCCTCTGTGAATAAACCAAGGAGATAATGAGATTTCTTTTTTATTTATCATACAGCTGTTCCTTTTTAATTCAGTGTTTCACAGGGCTATTATTCAGCCACTGTGGAGTTTGCATTGTAAAGAAGGGGACTGGAAAGACGCTTCTCCCCTGGGCAGTGATGGGTTATTAAGTTCATTTTGTCATCACCATCGTGCTGTAACAATGCAGTAAGTGATTACTGTGTTCTGAGTGGAGATTTACATTGCTCATGAACAGCATATGGCATTGAAACCAGCCCATAACACACACTTTATGTGAAGACTATTGCACAATATAAAATAGATCTATTCCTTCCAGTCTTAAATCATGTTGGAAGAAATAGAATAAAATATGTATCTGTACACAGACAAATACAATACTAATCAAGAATGCCAGGCTACTATTGTTGTAGTCAAACCTGTATGGCTTTATGTTTCAATGATGTTTTCTTTTAACCCTGGAAGAACTGCTGGATAAGAATTATTTGGGTTTGGGGACAAATGTACTGTGGGTGCTGCAGGGGTTTGTTTTTGGGACTGTGGAAAATTATGAAGAAAACGTAAAAATTTTGAAAAAAAATAAATCACAATAATATTTATAAATATCAACCCACAGAGCCTATTTACAAAACACTCTCTTTCACAGAGTAGCCTCACTATCTGCAAACATTTGCCTTATATTCTATATAACATTAGCCAATTACACTTTATTCATCACTGACCATACACAGCAAGTGTAGACACTCGGCAGACATGGTTGACTAGTGTTACAGATCAGCCATCATTAACTAAATGAATAGTTCCCTTTTAGTACATATTAGCTAAAGACAGGATGAGGCACTCGTGGCAGTCAAACGTCTTACTTAGGAAGTTAGAACGTTCATTGAGGAACGACAGAAACATGGACACAATCTATAATGCTTCATACATAATCTATGATACTTAATACACCCCACCCTGACATTGCAGACCTGCCTTTCAATTCTCCCAGAGGGCAGGTCTACAAAATGGGCACATATATATCCATATACATACATATACATGTATACAGGGATAAACAGTTGGCACATGCACCAAGAACTTTGTCACAGTCCAGCAATTTTAGTGTAATCAATGCAGGGGATAAAATGTATGCTTATGCAGCACTTGCTACAGAACTGTTTATTTGCAGCACTTAACAGGTGGGGAGACTTTTTGCTTAGCCCACAAAACTGAAATGTTCTTGTGCAGACAGGTCCTGTGAGAGTCGGCAGAGAAGCGGCCTGGTGCTTGGCCCATACCCAAGTTGATGTAAAATAGGAAGGCCAAACACCTGGAGTGGCCTGTGGAGCAGAGCACCCCCCAACTCAACAGGTCACCCCACCTACAAGGTGCACATTGTCCTAAATTGAAACTCAGGCACTTCTCTAGTTTAATGGCTTTAGGTAAAGCATAATATGCCAGTTATTTCCTATATGCTATACCGCTTACTGGCATGGGTTGAATATTTAATAAAAACACTCATTCAAAAATGGCATGTTTCATTAAATTCCTTCAATGTTTTTTCAAGATAATTATGATAAAAGTAACCGAAGTTACCGATAATGATCTAAAAATAAAAAAACAATCTTTTTAACATTCACAAATATATACTTAAATAGTTTGTTTTCTTCCATAATTTATGCAGAACCTCACATAAATAAACTTGTGTTGCAGAAATTATATAAAGTACACAAACAGTAAATACTAAGAACATTTACACGTATTTCCCATTAAGAGAGTGTGAAATGCTATAGCCTTTATTAAATACTATTGTGATTGGATCACTATTAAATAACTTTTGGTATAAATTTATTTAAAGCAAATAGCGCAGGCAGCTTATGTATATAAATTGCCAATGCACTTACTTTTAATATTGTGTATATTTTGAGATAGGAAATCGTTATTTCTGAGACCAGGGTAGAAAATGTGTTTTTTCTGTTTAGCCCCTCTAGAGGAAATGCATTATGTCTGATGTATATATCTGATACAATGAGCCTTTGTTTGTCAAGCCTTTGGTGTATTGTGATGTGGGGAAGTGGCTTGTTTTGGGTTGTTTTTTTTTTTGTTCTGTGGAAATGTGTATTTGGCGACTGCCTGAAGTATTCATGCCAGTCAGACCTTTTGACTTGCTAGTGGGTCTCCTGCCTCTGAAATAAGATTTAGGAAATCACAGCAAGGTTTCTAAGAATTTCATAGCAAAGTATAAATATTAGTGGCTTTGCAATGCATGTAAATCCATGTTTTGGTAAATGGGGTTACATCCTGATTCTAAAAATAGCCTGTATCCAAAACTGTATAAAATGCACTGACTTGTACACTGAAATGTATTCTTCTGATTTCAACTGACCTGATCATTGGGACCTTTAAACAGTGAGAGCAAATAAACATCTTGCTTCAAGACCTGTTTGAAAACATCTTCAATATTGCTGTAATCCTGTGACCTGTCGATTAGACCTTAAAATCGAATCCGTTCTCCGGCTGTCTAAGGTTTGGACCCAAGCTTTTCCAGTACCACCACTCTGCCTGCTACCCACACAGCCCTGGTTACTGTGATAGGTCAGGGTGTAATCCATCCACAGCAACCTTGATCTAATGTGAGAGGTCAGGAGTACCAGCCCGGGTACACCAGCAACAAGGTACACTAGAAGCGTCAGTTACCCAGAAGGAACGTGGTTCTGAGTGCCATAGAAGGAGCTCAGTGGTGGCACCTAATAAGATTTATTTTTTTTATTTTGTTTTTTTAAAAGAACAAAATAAAGAAATCAACAAACCACAATTAAGTTTCTAAACCATGCATAAAGAAGCTTAGCTTTCAGAGAATTAACAAAGGCCTTGAAGAACTTGATGGACTATCTATACCTGTCTAGTCTTGTACTCTAACAAAGCCTTTAACCAACAGAGCGTACTTTTTGTTGTACTGAATGGGAATCTGCATGACAACACTCAGCTCTCTTAACGTAAGCAGCCTAAGCTTTTGTCTCTGATGTCTTTTATCACCATTATCAAGTTCATGAGCATAAAGAGAGCCTTTCAGGTAAAGCAATATGTATGATGAATCTGTCTGCTGAGAAGTTAGCACCCCAATCAATAGACATGGCAAAAATTACGTTCCTGGTCATCATAATAATCATTGGATAAAATTAAATTTACCCTGTTTAGTTATTAATTAGAATAAATATACGATTTACCAATGCTCCCTCCCAGAATAACAGATGCAAAATATATTGTTTAAAACGGAAGCAACACTTATGACCAGTATGTGAGAGATGGGACATTGTCTGCCAAATAAAGAGAAATTATTTCCATTCTCCCATTGCTAAGGCATGTTTACACCTGGGATATTTGCCCCACACAGCAAGTTTAATTACTATGGTATTGTTTAGTATTCATGTCTGGAGTGCAATCAGAGCGCACAATACTTGTCATTAATTACTGTAATATGTTTTATTCACAGTATCATAATCAAGTGCTATATCTACCTAATATACCAGCAACGAGAGTCAGATAACAAATTTTCCCAGTGAAATACATTTTTTTTTTTTTAACTTTTACAAGCAGAAAATATTCTGATCAATTCCTGGCTTCCAGTTCCACTGCGCAAATGTGATTCAGCAAAGCCAGGTCATGCATGCACTGAGAGAGCCAGACTGGCTGGCAACGGTAAGTATCCTCTTACCACTGCCAGACAGCATTGTTCAGCTTCCCCAGCGACCAGGGAATAATTATCCAATAGGGTGACTAGGCGACAGCCTAGGGCGCAAGGCTTTTGAGGGGTGCAAAATGTTTGGTGGTTCAAAATTGTGTCAAGGAGAGGTATAACTTGAAATTAATTTTAAAATATAAGAATAGATGTTCTCTAAAGTAAAAAGAAAACACAAAAGAAAAATGTAGTGAGATTTTAATCTTCCCATTGCAAAGGCTGAAGACAATGGGTTATTCTCAAGCGTTAAGCGAGTATAAGAGACAAGGATGGCAACAGGTGCAGAGGGGTGACAGCCGCCTTCACCTTCACCCTCAGTAGCCCTCATTCATGCCTGCAATCTGCAATAGTTCTGATTTTAATGAAAACGAAATGAGCAACAAAAATTGCTGTGACCTCTTAAAAAGCCAAGTGGAGCTGAGTTTTAAATACACAGGAACATAATCTTTGCTGGTGGTGGGAGATGGAGGGGGGGGGGGGGGGGGTGTGAAGGAAGCTGGATTTTAAATTAAGGACAAGTTTATTTTACCTACCTCTATATCCTGGTGTAGAATTTAAAGGGGTGCCACAAGTGTATTAGCCTGAACCCCTTTTGATAGTAATTGCAGCGATATAACTCTCCAATAAGCATCAATAGAAAACTTGTCCTATCGCTGTCGTTCATTAATAGACACCCTAGGACGTGGAGAAGTTGGTGAAAGGCTTAGGCTGCCAGGGTCACATAGACTGGAATGACTGGGTGTTGAAGCCTGGAGGCCTTGGCAGAATACTGCTGTAACCAAAAAACCTTAAGAAATAATTCATATATTTGTCAACTAGCCATAAATTGCAGCACTACCACACTAACTTGTAATCTACACATGTTTGTATTTTAAAAATAAAAAGTCTGTGATTTGTATTTGCACTAGGTTAAATTTAGTGCAAACTTAAAATGTTAAAACTTACATTTGTATAAACACCACCACAATAGTAACTTATTGGTATTACACACCTTGACACTAATTCAAGAGCCAACTTTAGTTTGTTGAAAGTGGTATATATGTCATGTAAGTGAAGAGGAGATGGATGGGAGTGAGAGGGAGAATAGGTGAAGTAGAGGTTGGACATCCCTTTTTAGGTGTTCTCTACTTGGCTACACCCTCGTGTTGCTGGCTTCACCCACACAATACTGGCCACACCTCCTACAGCAGCACAGCACTGCTTGAAATACACTATTCAAAACTGTAGTCCTTAACCTGGAGAGTACAGCCAGTCAAAACGGACAATTGAAGAGGAAAAAAATAAAATAGAAGAACACAATCTCTGTTTAAGCCAAATGAAAGATTTACAGGAGAATTATTAGAAAAAATGAAGGCTGATGAGCTAAATTGTAAAATCCTATTTTCAGTTTTAGTTCAAGAAAATAATAATACATTGTTTGACAATAAATTGTGTCCTTAGCCCAACGTGCAGGAAATCTGCCCCCCCCGACATACTCATAAAATGTCATAATTACCAACATTTATCCATGCAAAAATCAGGGCAACATAAGCAGAGCTCCACTAAACCCTGCCTGCAACACACAGAGGTCTGGCTTAACAATGGCCACTTTCCAACTGACCACGCCCACTTTGGGATAAATTAATTGGATTCAGATTTGGCACTTTGCTACTTTGCACATATCTAAGATGAAAGCATAGCAACAATGGATATAAAGTAAATAGCATATATTTACGTTAGCTGGGAAACAGTCTCACTAGAATAGACTCACTTATGTGTAATTGATATATGGCAAGTGAAAATACTGCAACATTTTACAGTAGGATGTCTTTTAGGTGATGTAACAATTCATCCTATCTTATTTTATAAGAAGAAAACTAAGTTTTGTTTCTTCCTTGTTTTTAAGTACAAATGGACAGAAAAATATGATAGTTACACATATTTACACTTCTGTGAATAGGTCTGTAATTGTCTCACTTGCAGAAAGGCACAGACTTCAAAACAAACATCTCTCGATCATTGAGATCATTTTGGTGCTAACACTGCACTAGCCGAGCTGCGCTGTAGTGATACAAGGTGTTTTATGATAGAAAGGGAAGCCCAACAGATTCTTAAGACATGAACTTTTTTACACCCCTAGCAAGGTCATTTCTCTAAGCTGTGCCAAACTGTCACTACACATAATACCATTATATTAAAACAGAATGCAATCACAGTGGTATACCAACAGAAATATATTCCATGTTGTTAATTCCACAAAACATGATGAACTCTTTAATGCAAGCTGTGTTCCTCCGGTGAGAGAACATCCAGATTTCTAGGGGACCTCCCCAGCTACATTCACTTTTGATTTCAATTTAGGATTCTGTACAGATGATTGCTGATACACAAGCACTTAATAATTCACTTTTCCCCAACTAATTGAAAAAAATCACCAGATAACTGCGCTGCCTCTCCAACCACAATGTTTAATACAACACATGTTTAATAACACACAAAAGGATGCAAACATATGCAGGTCATGAGTGATTGTAGCAGGAGCTCTCAATTTGACAGTTTTAACTTTATAGAACATAAAATCCCAATGTTAATAAGTCACCCAGCTTAAACACAGATGACCTGATTCATTAAACAAAATACAGCAAAACAAAGAATAACTTTGCACCTTGGAAAAACCATGTAGCATTGGAGGGAGAGTTAAATTTAAAATGTGATGGCAGATTTATAGCTAGGTAGGGCATGTTCTAGATCAACTTTCAATTTCAGTGTACAAATACAGCTATCAATAAGTATTTGTGTGCCATATGAAAAAACAGCCAGTCATTATCTTATGTGCAAAATAATAAACTAATTTGCACCCCTTGCATTGTAACATGGTTTTGCCCAGGGGAAAACTTGCTCATTTTTTTGCCTTGCTTTTCTTAACGAATCAGGCCCATAATGTGCAATTACATATGAACATAATTAATGTTATAGAGCATAAAGGTTAATTCATGAACATAAGAGTTCCATTTTAAATGATTTCTATGTTGTTTTATAACAAAGTACTGTAGAAAGTATATTGTAACATATTGCTAGATGTTATGAAATCATGCATGTTTCAGAAAGCATCAAGCATAAATATTGCAAAATCGATCACAGTGAAAAAAAAGTTCAAGGATAACCAGACCTTTTAAGTTTTAAAAGGAACCTGGGAGCTACACACCACACTTATGTATCTTATGGGGAATGCCATAGTCACAATTCAGCGAGGAAAGATTGAACCCAGCTAGGGACCGTATTATCGATGCCACAGAAATATTTCAAGGGCTTTATTAAATTTTAAGTTCAAAGTATCAAACACTGCAATAAGGTTGATAATTATAGAACAAATCATTTTTGTCACTGTACATATGAAGGTCATTGAGCATCCAAACCAAAGCCTTTACGCAGTGTCCTGAACCCTGACTTGATGAAATTATAAATACAAGGGGATATACGTATATTACTAAATTATTATTTTATTTTGTTACAAATGCTACACTGTTTCTACTAACTTCTTAAATGATAATTCAAAAACAGTGTAAAATCTTTAGTAAACTAAGAAAGTGTAAATATAATATTTTCAAAAATTTACAAATATAATGCAGGCTGTTTTAGGGTCTACAGAACCACCATCTATGTTCAGCTGTGGGACCAACAGAGCTCAACTGTCATTGCTGTTTCAACATCTGTTCAGCTACTCAGTTCAGTTGTGATTGCGGTTACCATTTCTATTTGGCTGCTGGACCCTCTGTACCCAACTATCAGCATCCTGGACCTTGTCGTCTCAGAGCGACAGAAACTGCCTACTTCATTAACCCCTGTCAGGGGGCAGTAAAGTATCCTTCACCTCTTCCATTGCCCCATACTTCGAATCAATTGTTCCTTTATACTCTTTCATTACCTACCCTAGATAATACACATCTCTCCATCATGCACATACTCAATTAACAGTCTCTCCTATTTACTTTCACCATACTTCTCTCCAAACTTCCCTTCTGTCAGGCTGAGAAGTCACTGAATGCTCAGAGAACACCTACCGGTATTTGTGCCACTCAACTAGGAGGTGCGGAGTCTAACATACCCCTGGTTTTCACCAGGGCTCCCCGCAAGAAGGTATGGGCTTGGCTGCAAGAGGTACACCGGTCGCGGTCCACCTAGACATTTACCAGCAGGGTGTAGAATGGTTCCGACGGTATAATAGGGAGATCCAGAAGCGAAGTCAACAGACCGAGGTCAAGGATCACAGGAATCCAGAAAATAGTTAGCAAGCAGAGGTCAAAACAATACTCAAACTAGGAGAATGGTCAGGAAAGCCTGGTCAAACCAAAAGGATATGAAGAAGGAACGCTGGAGAAAGCAGAAAACCAATGTGGAGACCTGATACTCTGGCACCCTCATGGTGCCAGAGTGAGGTTTATGTAGAGGCAGGTTGCAGCTGATAGGAGGAAGCTGCAGGAAGGAGGAAGAGACATAGTGCGCATGTGCCCGACACTAGGAATCCGGCCGGGGGACGCTGTGGCCTGTGGCCTAGCAACAGGACGGCCCCGGCTGGAAACGTCTGGCGCCCGGTCACCACTCTGTGGGAGAACAGCGGGAACGGCACCTGACACTTTCTTTCTCAATCATCCTATTCCTCCCTCCCAGATTATAATTTCCCCTTCACTACGTCCCTCCCAGTTAGTCTGTACACATGAACTGTTTTGTCTCCCGTACCTGCTAGGGGTGTGCACCGGGCACTTTTAGTGTTTTGGGTTCTGATTAGATTGAGGTTTTGGGTTCTGATTTGTTTTGCCAAAACACCTGACGAAAGGTTTTGGTTCCGATTTCGGGTTTTGGGTTCTGATTTATTTTTTAAAAAGCATAAAAAGCACTAAAATCCTGTTTTTTGGTTGTTTTCCACTCCTACGCTATTATTAACCTCAATAACAATCATTTCCACTAATTTCCAGTCTATTCTGAACCCCTCACACCTTACAATATTGTTTTTAGTCCAAAATGTTGCACTGAGGTAGCTTTCTGGACTGCGTAGTGGAGTGGGCCCGGTACCCAATTTGGTACCGGGGCCACAATATATCGCCCTCAACTGGTCTGAATTCCACTCTACAGATGGCTGCTCCTCCATTCTCTGCAGCATATACAGGGTGTAGTTCGAGCGCGTCACTACCTCTTGTTTTCGACGACCATGGTACAGAGCATTCATCATTGAGATCCCATCAAGTATGTCAAAGACAGACAGCGTCGAAGTGTTATTTGTTGACTTTGGGAACAAAAAACTGTCTCTGTTGCAAATCTTCGTGCAATGAAGAGTGACTTTTTCATTTAAAGGCTCAAGCTTTCAAGTGTAGTGTTTATAACATCATTACACCAACAGGTAAAAATCCTTTTAATTGGGATAATGGAGCCACGAAGGAAATTGCCCATATGTAATGCCTGCACAATGTTACTGGCGTTGTCTGACACCACAAATCCCCAGGAGAGTCTAAGTGGGGTAAGCCATCAACCGTCTAAATCCCATTCCACTGATGGCGGACACAGGACGCACGTCTAACACCAACATAGCTTTTAAGGCCGCAGTTATCCGCTTTGCCATAGGATGACTACTGTCGTACTTTGTGCTCATGGCAAACAACTGTTGGACGGTCACAAAATGCCAAAAAAAGATTTGCAAGATGGAATTGTCCTTGGGCCCTCCCACCCACCCTTATGTTGTTGAAATAGGACATGCGCACTTTAACAAACCAATCATTTCAGCGAAAGGGTCTACCAAACTGTGGCTGAAATGATTGGTTTATTTGGACCCCCACAAATCGAGCTGGCAAAGAAAAAAAAAAAAAGGTGCAAGATGGAATTGTCTTTGGTCCCTCCCACCCACCCTTATGTTGTTGAAATAGGACATGCACACTTTAACAAACCAATCATTTCAGCGACAGGGCCTACCAAACAACTGTGGCTGAAATGATTGGTTTGTTTGGGCCCCCACACCAAAAAAAGCTATTTATCTCTCCCTGTACAAACTAAACAGGCTCTACTGAGGCAAGATGTCGTCCTCATCCTCAACCTCTGATTCCTCTCCCCCTACAGTGTGTACTTCCTCATCCTCACACATTATCAATTCGTCCCCGCTGGACTACATAACCACAGGTCCCTCTGTAGTATCTGGAGGCCAGTGCTGTACTTGATTGAGGAATTGATAATTCATTTTTATGAACATCATTTTTTCAACGTTCTGCGGAAGGAACCTCCTTCGCCGCTCACTGACCAGGTTCCCCGCTGCACTAAAAACTCTTTCCGAGTACACACTGGAGGGGCGACAACTCAGGTAAAATAGAGCCAGTTTGTACAGGGGCTTCCAAACTGCCTTTTTTTCTGCCAGTAACAATATGGACTGTCTGACATGTCTATTTGGATGGTGTCAGAAAAATAATCCTCCACCATTTTTTCTATTGTGACAGCATCCAATGCAGCGACAGTAGACATGTCTGCAATGGTTGGCAGGTCCTTCAGTCCGGACCAGATGTTCCTATTTTTTGGAACTACACAAATAATGACCGTAGTAATAGAACTGGCAGTTCCTATTTTTTGGAACTACACAAACAATGACCGTAGTAATAGAACTGGCAGTTCCTATTTTTTGGAACTACAGAAATAATGAACGTAGTAATAGAAATGGCAGGTCCTCTATTTTGGGACTGCAAGAATATATTGCTCTATAATATTTTTTATACTTTTTCAAATATTTTTTTTTTACATTTTTTTTTTAGTTTTTTTGGAGATTCTTTTTAATTTTTTAAAAGATTTTTGGCTAACTAACAAATTGATATGGACTTATCAGAAACAAATACAGGACAAAAGCACCACTGGACTCAGCAGCACAGACACTGGCCAAAGCACCACTGGAATCAGCAGGACAGAGCACTGGAAAAAGTACTACTGCACTCAGCAGGACAAAGCACCACTAGACTAAATAAATCAGCAGGACAGAGCACTGGACAAACTACTAATTCACTCAGCAGGACAAAGCACCACTTTTGTAAAGTTATCAGCAGAACAGAGCACATCAACCTCCCTCTTCAGTAACCACAGGGAGAATGAAGATGGCGGCCGGGAGCGGGGCATTTATGAGATCCGAGTCTCGCGAGATCCGACGCAAGACTTGGATGTCATAGCCTCGGTTTGGATGCATTTGGCGGCCGGAAGTTCCCAAACAGTGCTCGGATCCCGTCGGATCCGCACTGTTCGGGTGGGCTCGGATTAGCGAAATCCGAGCCCGCTCATCTCTAGTACCTACCACACTCACCAGCCTACATAAGCAGAAATAAACTGCACACCTACAAATCCTCCTCACATGTCCTCTTTCTCACCCTGTTCCTTCTCATGGCTGCTGGTGATATCTCGTCTAACCCTGGGCCACGTACAATCCCCATTATCTGCTCACGCTCCTCCCCAGACCTTTCCATACATCCCATAGTTCGAATCCCACCAACCTTATCCACTTATCTTCACTATCTTCTCTTCCCTTCTCCTGTGCACTATGGAATGCCCGATCTGTTTGTAACAAACTTACATCCATCCATGATCTATTAATTTCTAAATCTCTCAACCTCTTTGCCATTAGAGAGACTTGGCTAACCTCCTCTGACACTACATCCCCTGCAGCTCTCTCCTATGGGGGACTCTCCCTCAGCCACACTCCCAGACCCAGAAACAGACAAGGTGGTGGAGTAGGCAATCTACTCTCTCCAAGCTGCATCTTCCAAGTCATACCCTCTGAACCCTCCCTTTCATTCTCTTCCTTTGAAGTTCACACTATCCGTCTATTTTATTCTCTCCACCTTCATGTTGCTGTCATTTATCGCAACCCAGGCCCAGTTTCCCAATTTCTTGACAACTTTGCGGCCTGGCTCCCTTATTTCCTATCCTTTAACCTGCCTACACTCATACGAAGCGATTTCAACATTCCCATTGATAATCCCACTGTCTCTTCTGCTACTAAACTTCTTCCACCCACTGTGATGGGCACTCCCTTGACCTTGTCTTCTCCCACTACTGCTCCATCTCTAATTTCTCCAATTTAGCCTTCCCACTCTCCAACCACAACCTCCTTTCCTTCAGCCTCACCTTACCTCATGTCCTTCCCCTTGCACCCAAATACACACGTACACAACAAAACCTAAGTACTCTTAACACAATCAACTTCTCATTTTCACTAAAACAGCTATTTTTCACAATGACTGCCTTGTCCTGTCCTAATCTGGGTGCCTCTTTCTATAACAAAACACTTACTTGAGCACTAGACAATGCAGCTCCAACTACTACATATAGTCTCCGACGATCCAAACCCCCGTCATGGCACAACAAACAGACCCGCTACCTGCAAAAGTGCTCCCCCACTGCAGAGCACCACTGGGGTAATTCTCGTTCCTATCTCGATTTCATCCACTATAAATTCATCCTTTCATTTTACAGCACTGCCCTTTCAATTGCCAAACAATTATTCTTCAAATCTCTAATGTCCACCCAGTCTTCTAACCCACGTCACCTCTTTGCCACCTTCAGTTCACTTCTCTGCCCACCTGCATCTCCTCCTCCTTCCTCCCTCACTACCCATGATTTTGCCACCTATTTCAAAGACAAAATTTACACCATTCAACAAGATATTTCCTCATGCCAAATTCCACTCACTCTACCTACACTCCCCAAATCACCCTTAATTCATTCTCTCCAGTAACTGACTAAGCTCTGCACTCATTTTATCATCTCACCCTACAACCTGTCCACCCGACCCTATTCCCTCCCAACTTCTCCGCTCCCTCTCCACCACTGCATGTCCGCCTGTAACTCACCCTTTCAACCTCTCTCCCCCCCCCCACTGACACATTTCCATCCTCCTTTAAACATGCACACATCTCACCTATTCTAAAGAAACCATCTCTCGATCCAGTCTCTCTATCCAACTACCACCCTATTTCTCTCCTACCCTTTGCCTCCAAACTACTTGAGTGATTATTGTACAATCGCCGTCTCACTTTTTCTCTCCTCTCATTCCATCCTCGGCAGTCTGCAATCAGGCTTCCACCCCAACATTTCACAAAAAACGCTGTCACAAAAGTGACCAATTATTTACTCACTGACAAAACTAAGGGTAATTTCTCCATACTCATTCTCCTGGACCTCTATGCTGTTTTTGATACTGTTTATCACACTCTTCTCCTACACACCCTTCACTCCATTGGCCTTTGTTACACAGTTATTTCCTGGTTCACTTCCTACCTATCGAACTGCTCCTTTAGTGTTTCTACCTCTAGCACAACTTCCCCTCCTCTCCCGTTATCTGTTGGGGTCCCATAAAGCTCTGTTCATGGCCCTTTACTTTTTTCCTTGTACACCTATTCTCTTTAAGCACTAATACGCTCATTCGGCCTCCAATACCACCTCTATGCTGATGACACCCAAATCTATATCTCTTACCCTGACGCTCTTCCTTCTGTACTATCGCGTTTAACCAACTGTCTTTATGCTATCTCTACATGGATGTCCCAACACTACCTAAAGCTTTACATGTCCAAAACTGAGCTTATTATCTTCCCTACTACCAGAGTCACCACCTGCCCTCAGATCTCCCTCACTGTCAATAACAACACAATTTTCTCAGTCACCCAAGCCCACTGCCTTGGTGTCACACTTTACTATGCCCTCTGTTTATTCCTACATCCAGACTGTCTCCTAGTCCAGTCCACTCCACCTTAAAAACATTGCCAGAATACGCCCTTTTCTTACTCAACATGCTACCAAAACTCTTATCCATTCTCTCATCATCTCCCTTCTGCTATCTGACATTCCTGACACCTACATATTCAAATTTCAATCCATCCAATATGCTGCTCCACATTTGCTGCATCACATTGCAAATCTCTACACTGGCTCCGTGTGTCCTCCAGAATCACATTCAAATTACTAACCCTTACCGACAATTCCCTCAACAACACTACCCCTGCATATATCTCAAATCTCATATCAAAATACTCTCGGTCCAGCACTCTTAGATATACCTCTGATTGTCGCCTTGCCTCGTCTCTGGTAATCACCTCTCACTCCCGCCTACAAGGCTTCTCCCGTGCTGCTCCCCACTTATGGAATTCCCTACCACTCTCAATCAGAATTTCCCACAGCCTTCAAATGTTTAGAAGCTCTGTGAAAACACATCTCTTTTAGAGGTGACCTTATCCTCGATAACACTATTCACACTAATGCACCCTCACAACTATACCAATCTCCACTCACTAGCTTCTCTTGTTTCAGCTGTGCCCACTTCCATTTAGAATGTAAGCTCTCTAATGAGCAGGGTCCTCCATACCCTTTGTTTTCATGTCTGCATTTATTTTGTCTACTTTGTATGTTCCTATTTTATGTATGTACTGTTTTCCCTACTGTAGGGCGCTGCGGAGCACTGTGGCGCCTTACAAATCTACAATAAATCTACAATAAGTGTAATGAAAAAATTTAATTTGAAATGTAAATTTGATTTTAAGATTTACAAATGATATGTGAAACCAAAAATATAACTCATGTATTTCCAATGAACCTTTTTGGGTTTTGTCCCAATGGCAATTTGTGGTATCTTTTTTTTTAATGGGTGGAAAGAAGAGGTGAAATAAGCACAGAAGAGAAAACAAGGGCCACTGATCACCAATGCTATAGACAATAAAAAGGTTTAAAAATGATCATGCAGCATTTTAGATCCACTGCACCAATACCAACGTGAACATATCCATTGAACTCATAGGTTCTCTTTTCATAACTGCATGTTTTCATTTATATACATATTTCCTTGCTGGCAATTCCCGATCAGGGATAAGATTCATTTTATACAGTTGCATACAATGAACTTTTAAACAAGATAATACAGTTAACATACTTAACACAAGTCAATGACTTGTGCATGGACAAACATTTTCATAACTATGGTAAAACTTCAGGTTATGTGAGGATTCACAACACTAGCTCCAGATGACAGCTGTCAGAAAACAATTACTGTGAGGATTTACAACACTAGCTCCAGATGACAGCTGTCAAATAACTATTCACCATGACCACCACAAACGCCCTTTCTCAATTCCTGTAATCAGTACTCTGTTAAGAACAACAATGTGAAAAGGTCAAGTCAATCAGAACAAGGTATCTCACCTGTCTATAACCTTTATAAGTCCCTCAGTTCTACCAAATATCTACTTGTGCTTTGAGAAAGACTTGTTTTGTTAGACTGTACATCACAATTCCATCTTATCTAATCATTCAACCTCAGCTTTGTCCCCTACTATCTTCTGCAATTCCTTGACTTTGTCTATCGCTGTTCTACTTTCTAAAACCATTTGACTGCAGCTTGTACCTCTCTACCACTCCTCTCAGTACTAAGTGGCTTGGGTGGACGTGTTATGTACCCCGGCCAAGTGTTTTTTTTCCTGGGAGCTGGCAGCACTGATAGGTTCATGAACAGAAATATGATGAACGATTTTATCTATCACATACATTATTAACAGCCAAAAACATGGTTTTATATAATAAATTCCCCTTATGCTCCTATGGACCTCAGATTCTTAAACTGTAAAGACTTAATACAAATATAGCACTGGTATATATCATTAATTCTGCATGAGCTAAAATAACTTCTTCCCTTGTTTTTCTTTTTTGTTGTTGTTGCTGTTTTATGCGGAGTAAGTAGAAGAAATATCAGAAATATTAATTCTGCACTCAAAATTGTAGCCAAACACAAACAGACAACCATAAATAAGTGTGCAATGATAAAACAATATTTATGCTAATCATTACAACATAAGGTGATTTTATTGTTTATGATGAAATCTACAAACACAATCATATAATAATGGTAACCTAGATAACATAGATTGTGTCTAGTAAAGCAGCGAAGTCTCCTAGTATCTGCATTACCAACACAAGTTCATGAGTATTGTCAGAAGCTTATGATAGATTACAAAAGTGATTTTATAAGAAAAGGTTAGCAGCAAATAGTGACAGGACGTTACATTTTAATGATTTCTTGGAAAACCTCATACTTTTTCTTTAGTTTTAATATAAACATTTTTGAGTGTGTCTTTGTGTGGACACTTGTTTATCCTGGGGCAATGTGAATTTCTGTAGGTTGTCTGGGCTCCAGGCCCTTAGCTGTGACCTTCTTGCACTTATCAATAACTCTCTATCCTATTCCCTTTACAACTGAGAATTCTTCTGGCAGCTTATAGAACAGCCCAGACTACTGAAATCTCCCTGTGCAACTCAAAAATCTCAAAGACCATCTGCCAAGAGGAGGCCTGACATAAATGTTTCTCAAAAATTGCCTGCAGTCTCAGGGACAATCAATCCAAGTCTGCCAGAGACGCTCCTCAGTTTGGCCTTTACAATTCATTGCTAGATAAACGTCAGAGCTTTCGATAGCTGGAGATAGACAAGGGAGCTCTGTGACCTGAATTCTATCTCATTTCATCTTATTGTGCAGTCTAATGTCACCCTCACCTGCACCCATTTTCTTCATTAGCTTGACAGCATAGATCAGTATATCAGGCATCTTTTAAAACAAGTGACCAGTGCAATTGTTTCACCGAAAAACATTTAACTGCTTATATTCTGCACATCTATTGTTTGTACATTTTCCAGAACACACTTTTTTGACCAGTGTAAAAATGTAGAAGAGAAACAGATGCAGTTTCTGATAAGTCTCAATAACGCTGAAACATTCATTTACAATTATTTTATTGACTGACACAATAAGATCCCATTATCACACATTTTAGGCTTTATAGAAGGAATAAATGTCTTTCTTCATGTACTTGTCACAGGTCCAATAAGCTGGCATGGATGAACAATTCCCGAGTAATATATAAAATTACTGAAATGCAATGTTTGCCATTTGTTTCAGAATGGATTACTTTTTTACATTAATATAATTTTAAAGTTGGCATTAAGTACCCCAGAATGTAAAGAGAGGAAGGAGACAAACACAGCACGAACTAGTAGTTTATTTATTAAAACAAACAAACCTTGTCCTGTGTTTTGTGAATAGGATACAAATGTAATTACAACATTTCCTCTGTGTTTTTTTAGTACACAGTTATCCATGTAATAATTTGGGAAGGCAGAGGCAATATGCAGCTGTTGTTAAGAGGTGGGCAGAGGAAAGGTTTCCTGGCACTGGACTGATGTACAGGGAAAGCATCTCTTTTGTACCTATTTTAAGATTTTAACTTTAGTTTTTTATTAAAAAAGGAAAATAAAAGTCAAGTAAAACTAAACAGACAAAAAACAAATCCTGAGTCTGCTCTCATCTGGTCAGATAAAATCAGCACAGGGGTACAAAGCTATAAACCATCATCACATATGGATCACCCTTGTCAGCACCTGCACTCCAACATCCAGGGCTAACTGAGTGAGAAGAGTTAACGTAAACTGTGCAGTTTAAGCTAGAACCAAATGGACAAGTGTTTAGGCGTTCTGGAGCAAATTATTTTGGGTAGGAGCATAGAAAACGATACTTGCATTGTTTTTACATGCTTCACTGCTCCTGTATGGCCCCCCAAAAAAAAGCAGACGGCCTATGGCTGTCGAAGGCAGCTGATTTGCATTGACAACTAGTCAATTAGCTGCTTTCTTCAACTTTACAGTGCAAAGTGTACATAAAAACCCATCCAGGCTTTTTATTTATCATCCTTACAGTCCTACTAACTGGAGAGATGGGGATTATTAAAGCAAAAACAAACATTTGCTAGAACTGAATTCTGCATTAAGCTAGAACTCTCCAATGGCCCATCCCTTCAGCTTCTAATTTTAATGTAGACCCAGCACAAGCACTCAGATTGCCAGAGTTCTCCCACTGAGCCTCACAGTAGCTACCAGCTTCTGTGATAGCTAGCTGCTAGAAATGGTTTCCTCCCTTCCAGTGAATCCTAGAAGCCTATTCAATCATTGGCTGATAGCAGGGTGGAAAACAAAGAGCTGCTACCAGCCAATTGCTGCAGAGGATAACAACAGCTGATAGACATGGTGGGAGCAAGTAAGGCAGAAATACCAGCCATCATATTGTAAAGGAAGCAATGAGCAGAGTGTATTGGATACTGGCCATCAGCTACTAGAGAACAGGATCTATATTGTATACTGATCACAGGAACTGGCTCCTCACATTTATTGTGCTAATAAATTCTGTAATGTCAAAAGCACCATAGAGATGGTGTTGACACTCACTCACTTTGTTTCGATTGCCTCCTCCAACAACACAAGCTCAACTTTAGAGATATGTTTTGGCATCTAAAATACCTACTTATTTGCCAAATGTTTTGAAGCTATTCGACCATCGCCATGGAGTTCTCCACACGATGATGCTCGTTAAGTATTCATCTTTTTTTCCTAATGGATGCATGGATACAGAATCAAAGTATGCTTTGAACATATTAGGGTATAAAAAACCCCTGGTAAACTAAAGCCCAATATTTTGCACGCTCCAAATAAGACAAGCAGGATATCTGTACAGACTCATCTCAGGTACAAAATGTCCCTTTTATACATAGATTACAACGCACTGCTGGCACAATGACATACTGCTCCTAGGACATCCTCTTTACTTGTCCTTAGCAAAATGTTATGCAGCTCCCACTTCACTCTTGCGTGAAAGTACTTGCTCTTAGAGTTCCTTTGCCTCCCTAACCTTACAGAGGACATTTGCAAGCCATTAAACTATAATGAAGGAGGAAATCATCAAGTCTTAAGTCACAGAGACCAACAAAAACCCTGGTTCAAATGGCTTTTCAAAACTTGAGGATCTCTATAATAATGTAAAAATGAATCACCTATTTAGGTACTAAACGTTGAATTTAATATGTATACCAAGGTCCTGGTGACTGCCCCACTATAAGTAATTCCACATTTGATATATATGAACCAGGTGGGTCACCTAGACACATGGCACAAGGCTGTAAATTCATAGTCAACTACCTTAATTTTGGGGATAAACTAATACTGTGATCTGAGAAAACAAAAAACCTGGTCCGTGAAGGATTCTATTTTAGTGGTACCTTGCTATAAATCTTAAAAGTACTCTATAACCATCCCAAAGGCTCACATGAAACTTTACCTTAACTTCTCCCAATTATGATCACCTGGCAAAGCTTCCCTTTATCTTCTCCTATTATTTGCCATAGCAACTGAACCTTTAGCTCCAAAAATTCAAGCCATTCTAAACATCATAGGCTTGTGAAAAAAATGGGATTGGATCCAAATATTGTTTATATGAGGCTTATATGTGGACAACATTCTGCCTCACTGGCGAGCCCAAAGGCAAGGTTACCTAATCTGGCTATATTACTTAGCACCATACAATAAAACGTAAAATAAATAAAGCAATAAAACTAAGTAAAACTTAGGCCATTATGTCTACCTATTGTCAAAGTTAGCCTGAGTGCAGATTATCTTTTGCACTAGACATCTCTCCCTCCAGTGTTCGCCAGAAACCAGTTGAAGCTCACAGGAAGGTTGAGAATGTTGAGTACTAATTGGCTATAGCACTAGGACTGGTTTTAGCGTAGAATCTAAGCAACTATAAACCACATTGTCGGCAGTGTATTTGTAGAAAAGGAGAGAAAGACACTGATTTAAATGAGAAGTCACTGATGGGCCTACTGGGTCATTAGGCTTGGTCTCAGTTATAACTGCTTTGACCTCCGTTGCTATGCCATTGTGCCCTCTGTTCCACTACTGCAATAAAGAGTGCCAAGAAGTGCACACAGTATGCCAATATATAGCCTCTGCGTTCATATCATGCTGTATAATACGCTGTGCTTTCCTCTATACAGTTACGATGACTGTTCTGAAACAGAGAACTGATTGGTGGTCTTTGATAAGCTTGTCGAGCATTTCATACATTAATATATACTTGCTACCTATGGATAATACATTGTCATTAATTACTTTGCATCTTCTAATTTGGCACCTGTGAATTACAGGGACTGGCATTTCAAACATTGAACAGTAACAGTTAACACATTCAATTACTTTCTACACTTTAAAATAAAGTTACTTAGCAGAAAGAAATGATAAAGTGGTGGAGGAAGAAATGCACTTTAATAGACTGGGTTTTTAAAAAAAAACATTAACAGCGCACTTACAAATGCTCATCAAAAGCAATACAATGTTCAAATGTATTAGCTTTAACAATATTAAAATTTTTTCAAAGTCAAATGATTAATGGGATGATTCATATATTACTACATACGTCTGTCAAGTTGCCTGGGTATGAATTGACACAATCTAATTACACTAATGACCAACATGTCATTGTGTGTTTATGCCCAGCCCTTTTTCCTTCTGCAGGTCTGCCCAACTTTTTAAAAATCTTATATCTCTTAAAGTGGTCACCAACTGGAAAAACAAACAAAAATAAACACCCAATTCGTCATTGTGATAGATGATGTCATTAATCTTTAGTGAAAGCTTGATGCATTGGACTTTAACACTAGCATAACACCACCACATGCAAACCTGTTGTCTGCCAAGACTATGCGCCCAGCTCAGAGTTATCATACACTCTGCAGCTACTGATGGTTATTGCAATATGTTCACCTCCAAAACAGAGTTATGTAGCTGTATTGTATTAGGCACAAATGACCAGTAGCTATAGAGGAAGTCAATCAGTCAATTGCTGAAAAGTATAAACAAAATTAAATCGGATACATAAGGCGAGCATGATCTATCACTACATTCTGCAAAAAGTAAAAAGGCATATTTAACTGGTAGCTCCACTTTATTCCTCTCAAGAATATAACAAGTGAAACATTTAAAGGTGTATCTCTTATTGTTTTTAGCACATGACAAAATTGGAAATGAGATATGGTGCAATAGACGTCATGTTATACTACACTGGCATATTACTTGGTTAGTTGTTTTTTTTTCTTACCTTTAGAACAAACTGCTTGCATAATGAGCAATATTGTTATCTATGCTAATTGAAAGTGACAGATTCATATTAAATTTTATACATATATATATATATATATATATATATATACACACACACATACATACACACACACACCCCATAAGAGTACCTAGACAGGGATATACCTAAACCTAGCTTTTCATGGACTTGTTTGTATGGGGCTTTAACCAGAAATATTAGATTTTCTAAATTTGCGTGGGGAAGGGCAATGATGGATAGGGAGTGTAATGACACGTGGGGGATCTGAGAGGATGATGGTTACATTTTTAAATGTGGTTTTGCCATAGCAGATATAGTAGAATTTTATTGTCTTGAAAACAATGACCCCAGGTCTTACGAGTACCATACCAGCCTATTACAATGAGCCAGATATAGATTCCATTGATGAAACGTTACTCTTACTTGCATCATCTGTAAACCACCAGTTTTAAGGATTCCTAAATTCCTTAGTAAGTGGAAAGATACTGCATTCAGGGAAGCCACACATAAAACCCAATATAAGAAGTCAGGGCACAAAGTCAAATCACCACAATATCCAGAAGCAGGAACACTGAATGTAAAAGTACAATTACACTTTTTAAGCCAGGCCAAGAGAGGAATCCAAGATTCCAGAGATCACTGTAGCGTACTTGGAATTAAAGCAGTGATTCTTGCAGATTCTTAAGTGACATTGAAGGCAGAATATTTATATTCTAGAAGCTGCATCAAATAATTATTTATCAGAATGTAATGTTGTTTCAGCTCTGAAAACATAAACCAACTTTTTAGGGTTTGTTTAACAATTGATAAGTATGCACTGGCAGCACTAGAGGAAACTCATCTCATCCGCTAACTGTGCTAAGCAATAAATTTAACACTGTACTAGTCACACCTTCACACCTATGCCATTCAAAATAAACTAAAAATAAATGTAAAGAAATCAAAAACAAATGTCCTTCAGGATGTATATTTTTACATATAGAACTATGAAATGAACCGTTATTTTCTGGAGTTAATTCATCATTGATTTGCAGGACGAATTGTTTAAACTCACAGAGCAGACAAACTATTAAAGTGTATTTAAGGTTTTGTTTTTCTACTGGCAAGCTAAGTGCCTGCCTGTGGGCTAAAGATTGCATGCACACCAGGGATTTCTACATCATTGGGAAGCAAGAAAAAGCCTCTAAATTCAGGTTTTCAAAACTCACATAAACAAGGAATCTATTTCAAGACACTTTTATCACTTAAAATTTTCCCAAGATGTTAAACAATTTATCCCTTGAATGAGTTCAGCCACTCTGCCTTATCGGCCTTTCCTAAAAGTCTCTAGTGAGAGCTTCCATCAAAGGCCACTTGTGATGTTCTCGAACGCACTATGTGAGAAGCATCCAGCAAGGTGTACATGGCCTAAGCCATTAGGACATCTTAGCAGTAGTTTGTATTAATAGTTGAAGGAATACTTGTGCTCTTATCCGCGTAACCTTACATAGTTTTTAGATTATGGCTTGTACTAAAGGTTCAATATCTTCTGCTGCCACTTTATCACTTCTCTGTTTACATGCATCATCTACTGTCCAGTGGTAGAATAATACTGTATAGTGGCATACAGACACATTTGAAGCTGTCCTCTGTGTGTTTTCTACACTAAACTGTGATTAGCAGACATATCTGCTGGAAGAATTCAGTAATAAATTTCAAGCGCTATTTAAGCTTATTAGATTAGAAATAAATACAAATAAAACAGCTGTAAATGGCAAAGTATAAACAGTGGTAAAAAAGTATGACAGCGCACAGGCCCAATGGCTCACTGTACACACACAGGGTCTCATTTATGTTAAGAGCAAATAAAATAAAAGGTGAAAGGTTTACCCTCAGATCTGTGCTGTTCAACTATCATAACCAATGGCTGAAAAGACAATAGGTATATTTACTAAACTGCGGGTTTGAAAAGTGGAGATATTGCCTATAGCAACCAATCAGACTATAGCTGTCATTTTGAAGAATGTTATAAATTAATAAATAAATAACTAGAATCTGACTGGTTGCTAAAAGCAACATCTCCACTTTTCAAATCCGCAGTACAGTAAATATACCCACATGACTATATGTAAACTCTATGGAGATCCTGATCATAAGTGCTTGGTAACGGTCCTCATTAATTGTCTAAGTGTATACACTAAAGCAAAAAGCTGAACGGTCGTTTATCGGGTGATTGGCCGAATAATTGGCAGAAAACACTGGAGTGTGTACCCAGCCTTACTCCCAACTCTATATAAGGCTCATTATGTGTACAGGTAAAATCGAGGAGCCACACTGCCCATTTCATTTGCATCTGCATTGCTGGTGCATTCTAGGGCAGCAAATAAGTGAGAAAAAGATTGGTAAGCAAATGGCATGAAGAAAAAACAGGCACTGTCTGAAGTCAAATCATGGATGTTCTTGTCTATTCAATTTTTTATATGAGAATGTATTTCATGGGTTTAAAGTCTTTAATAAAATAAATACACTAAAGACCCATGCTTACAACTATATTTAAAAAGCTTCTGCACAAGAGTTGTTTCCTCTTTCGGTTCTTAAATATTCTGCCAGTATAATGTCAACTACCATTCTAATGTCCCACATTTAAGCAGGTCAGCACGGTGGCTAAGTGGTTAGCACTTCTGCCTCACACCACAATGGCCTTATCTGTGTGGAGTTTGTATGTTCTCCCCGTGTTTGCGTGGGTATCCTCCAGGTGCTCCGGTTTCCTCCCACATTTCTAAAACATACTGGTAGGTTAATTGGCTGTTATCAAATTGATCCTAGTCTCTCTCTCTCTCTCCGTGTGTGTGTTTGTTAGGGAATTTAGACTGTAAGCTCCAATGGGGCAGGGACTGATGTTCTCTGTACAAGGCTGCAGAATTAGTGGCACTATATAAATAAATGATTATGATAATTTCTTCACATATTGTTTGTTGCAAGGACATTCTAAGAAAGAAAAAACATTGTTAAAACATTGTTAAAACTACATAAAAGATTTATTTCATACTCTGTATTACTCACACAGGAATAAAACCTGCTTAGTTTTAATTAATGTTTTATTATAAGTTTTACAATGTTTACATGGAGAGAAACATTTAAATTGCAGGAAAAAATAATGAAAAGGGAATTTTCTGTGCAGCTTTAGAGTCAAGGCCAAAATATTTCGAAGAAGCAGTGCTTTTGTGAGCTTACTAGTTAAAATTGGTTTCAATATTGGATCATGATGTATAACTGACCAATATGCTTCAGGAATCTGTTCCATTTTGCTCTGTGATGGACAGAGAGCGATTGAGATTCGGGGGGTATAGAAGGAGAGCAGGTAATTGGGCCTATTTATCACTAAAATATCCTTTGTTTAAAAATTACCATTATTTTCTACCGTTAAACATAGTCTTACATTTCTTCTTAATTTCACATAACTTGAACAAATTGGGGGATGTAATATATAGTTAATATAATATGGACAATTGTGACTATATGTCAGTAAATAGGGATTAACATTTGACATGCTTCAATACTAATTTCATAATAAAAAATGATTTCCAAAACATGGTTTAAAGTGCTTTCTCTTTCCCAAAAAAATAATTCAACAATTACCTTCCCCACATAAAATAAACAACTATAGAATTCCCAAAACAAACCCAGAAAACAAGAAACCCTAGTTGCAATTTTGCAATGACAATTGCTCTAGTTATTATAAGCATAATTTTACAAGATGCTATAGGTTTTCAAAGATGGAGGCCTGTCCTGGCAGTGTAGTAGTCCTGGGAGTATATTGACTAAACTGCGGATTTGAAAAAGTGGAGATGTTGCCTATAGCAACCAGATTCTTGCTCATTTTGTAGAACGTACTAAATAAATAACTAGAATCGGATTGGTTGCTATAGGCAACATCTCCACTTTTTAAATCCCGCAATTGAGTAAATATACCCCATGGAAGTGATTCACAGGCTGCAGGATCTCTGCACCACAAGCAGGATGGAGGACCATACAAACCTATGTTGGGACGCAGCGTCCTGCAGATCAGACAGGACGGATCAGAATGGGTAAATGCGTAGGTGTGCGCACAGCCCTTCTATCATCCAGAGGTGTGTGAACTCACACACAGAACAACAGAGCTGTAGTGATTTTGTGGCACGATTTGAATTGGGGGCACTACACTGACATAAGATGAACTTAGGTCAATATTTTGTGGCATAATTTATCCCCATCATTTGGAAGTATTTAAGGATTGAATTCTTGATATGTAACCTTATTACATGTTTATGATCTGATTCTACTGCAGAACAGTGGTACTCTCACACCTGACAGGCCTGCCGTTCTTGCAATATTCCAGCACTGAAGCCTTTCTTGCTTTCTCTACATGGTCACTATTAAGCAAAGGTTTTGCAAGAAAATCCATTAGGAATTGAATGGATTATCCTATAAATTTGGAATCTCACAGTGCGGGGGGAACTCAATTGGCCGCGTTACTGTTTAAAAGTAACGCGGCCTGCGCATTATTGCCATTATGGTAATAGTGCGCATAATTACCGTTATTACGGTAGTTCTAACGCCGGCTTTTTTGCTCGCAGCTCCTTGAGCTGCGAGCAGAAAGCCGGGTTAAAACTACCGTAATAAGGGTAATAGTTTTAGAGCACCGGTACTTCAGGGGGAATTGAATTCCCCTCTTCATCTTCTGCAGAGTGTTTACTGATAATTATCACCCAAACATATTCCACACAGCTGTACAACACCAGCATTTCATTCAAGCACATGAGTTCCTGTGTAGATTACAAGAGAATTTACCTACCACATACGTGCACACATGAGGAGCAATTTAGTCACAATTCAATTAACCTACCAGTATATCTTTAAATCATGGAATCTTTAAAACTCCATCCATTCCTTGTCTCTATGTCTGTGTACTAACATATTGCAGCACATCATCACTTATCAGTTCAAACTGACAGTGAATTACTGATAAAGCCTCACCATCCTGCAGTAGGAAAAGGGGAGATCACCAAACAAGAAAAATGTGCAATTACCTCAGGTTCAATATGTACTGTAGGCAACTGTAGCGGTTGAGGAATGCTGTTAGGTCATACTGGGGACTTGTGGTTGTAGAAAAGCTGAGGAGCCATTTTGCCCCACTCTGGCCTACACATTAGTGACTGACAGGAGTGTAAATGCTGCTCACAGCGACTAAGTATTAACCTCCTACTTAAGATGCATACAATATAATGGTGTTCCTAAAGATCATTCCTGAAAATAGTAATCATGTGTGGAAAATTGTTGACCCTGTGCCACGGTGAAATATTAGTACAGTATCACATGAGGTTACAATTTATCAGTATTATGATATGAGACATTTCTGTAAGTGGTCTACAGTTTATTGGGGTGAAAGAACCTGTCTCTGTAAGTGGGTGAACAAAAAGATGCACCAATTTTCCTTTAAACATTCAGTTTAGTTGTATGGGGTATAACTCTGCCTTAGAAGCTTATAATGTATCTATAGAATGGGAGTTCTTGTAAACACAGAACGGCCCGCTGTACAACAGAGTTTCTGTACCAAGAACTTTATATAGGGGACACTGCTTCAGGAAGTGGATACTAAAAGACAGTGCTTCCACTTACCAGTATTTTTTATGGTTTTCATGGAAAATGTTCCTCTTCAGGAAAGAGTGACCATTTTGGCCATATATAAAAATTTCTTGATAAAAAAACAAAACATTGCTTCCAGCTGTCGGTGGCCCATGCTTGGGAGGCAGGATTTTAGAAGGCAGGACGGAGCAGTTGCTGAAGGGCCTGTCTCTGTCTACTCCTCCAGTTGTGACTGATATCGGGTTGGCACGCCCGACAGATTTAGTTGACATGACTGATGTGTGATATGAGTGACATGGCCTGGTGCTTGAAGACGGTGTTATAATGAACGATTTTCTTTGCCTGGTATTGAAATCACGCCGCCTGCCTCTCCATGTTGCATTAGCCTCGCCTGCCACTGTTGACCAACATCGGTTCTGGATAACTGAGTTAATCCCGCCTACTTTGGTGCTTGCCCCACCCACAGTTGATTTGGTCTCACCCATGTAAGGTCATTTCTAGATTTCTTCCTCCAAGGTAACTTTATGTTCACAATTAATAAGAAAACCGAGTGCCCTTTTAGATATCCAATTACTTGCCACATCGTGTCTGACCACTGGGATCTGCAGTTAATGGTATTTACAACATGAGTGCTCTGGGCTCTGATAACATCCTCACTCACCTACAGAACTGCAGTGATTTCATGCTCTAATATAGACTAACATGTCAGGAATATCTAGACCTATAGTATTGCAAGTAAAAAAAGAAATACAGACATTTTAAATATATGCTTTTATGCCACATATGTAAGCCCCTCCAATAAGGTGCATATAAATTCTAAAGCTATAGAAGTTACAAAATAAAATTAGGAGTATACTTTGTGGGTTGAGTAATTTTCTTGAACATAGTTAAGGGAATTTTTTTTTTTAATACTATAACTTGGAGTCTAGAAAGTTTCTCAGGAAAGTTGAGTTCCACAGAAGAAAGATTCCTGAACTGCAGAAGAAATGTTCAGCAAAACAACATCACCAATTTTAGCAAAGGTTCATAGTAAGTATTTTATAGTCCAGATGTTGAAATACAACCAGTCATGCATGAAAGTAAGAATATGTGGACTACATTCTTTATGACATGAAAAGAGAAAAACAAGTCAACTGATTACAAAAAGCTCCATGTGGTACAGCTTAACACTGCTGAAAATGTCTGGATTCCCTAAAATCAGTGACTCGGTGCTTTGCACTGACTATTGTTCTACACATTTGCTGAGGTTATTAAGCCGACCTCAGAAACTCTACGTGTAACTTGGGAAAATGCTCTCAGGTGCTAGATCTTGACCTCTGCATCTCATACAAAACAGGCAAAGTGTAGATTAATTTGTTTTCTTTTTTCCCATTACCTTATTACCAGTCAACATCATATTGGTAGCTAAATATATTAAATAGAACCTACAAACATAATAAGTAGACCTGTAATTAATACACTGAATGACATACAACAGAATGGGGCAAAGTGTTTATCTTTCCACATTCTAGAGAAGCAATGTAGGGCACAAAATGTATTCATTTAATGTAATTTTTTAATTTAAAACAAAAAGCATGCTTTTTTTTATACTGTTAGTTTTTAGGGATTTAAGACCACAGAAATATATTTTATAACAAAAAGTAGACAACCTCTGATACAAAACACACTAAAGCTAACACTCAAATATAGAAGATAAAGGGCTAGATTTACTAAACTGTGGGTTTGGAAAAGTGGAGATGTTGCCTATAGCAACCAATCAGATTCTAGCTTTTATTTATTTAGTGCATTCTACAAAATGACAGCTAAAATCTGATTGGTTGCTATAGGCAACATCTCCACTTTTTCAAACCTGAGGTTAGTAAATATACCCCTAAGTCTTCTCTAATGAACTAATAAGGTAGCTAAGATACTAGACTGAACTAGATGAGGCTACATCTGCCTTGGCCAAAGATAATATTTTTCTGTTTAAGACCACATCTCAAAATTCTATAAATCACAATTATACTTATTGTGCTGAAACATTATCTCATTTTCAAGGTTATTCAGCTCACTATAAAGCAAACATCCTTTCATTGTATGGATCTTTATCTTAATTTAGGAGTATGATATTTCACTTAAAGTAATGATGCCAATGTAAGAGATGTTAGAGTAAGGAGTAATTTGCTAGTTAAATAAAATAAACAACAAAACTTTCTAAATAAACAGCTTTTAAAAAAAAATACATATAATATACATAAGGCCTCATAAGTGGTTCTATTTTTGCATTAAATAAAGGTAAGTAGAAATGCAAGGGAAAACACATTTCAAACTCAAGTGTATCTGACATGTCTTCCAAGGTCAATGAAAGTCACTTTGGTCTTCTCCAATGCGTTTTACTTTTGGTGGATGTGTGCAAATAGAACAAGATGTGTTCAGAAAAATGTAACACACCCAAAATGCTTTAAAATACACAGTACGTATGGGATCATTAAAAACTACTACTTGTATATTAAACAACAATGACAGCAATATGAAATCCTACAGGGGCTGTTATCTCTTTACAGATTCATAAAATAATAAAATAATTATACTTATATTATTTTTGATGATATTCTCGGAATCCTTAATTCTTTACGATACTTTTCTCTTTTTCATTTATATAATATATGAGAAAACACAATAGTGTATTATTGTATTAACAAATGTAGCAAAGTCCCACAACATGTTCTTCTCAAATTATTATACTTGGAGACACACACCGTCTTCTTAGTTTGACGCCTTCTAGTGTTAGGCTACGCAATAGAAATCTATAGGAAGTAGGCACATCAATATAGGTTTCTTAATTCTTAATCCTTTTTTCTTTTTCTTTATTTTCTTCCTCCGCACATCATGAAAAGTTTACCATCCAGATGAATGAAATTGTTCAGGCAGATGGTAATTTTTCACAAAGTAGAAAAGCCAGAAACAATCCCCATTCAGCCAAGGAAATACAAATAGATTGCAATAATGAAATGCTGATCAGCTAACATGCTCAAACACGTTTCGACCATCATAGTCTGTGTCAAGGTGCATGTCAGCTGATCATCCCTGGTGTGCATTTTATATCTGACCTATGCAATCACAATGCTCCACCATTAACATATTGTGATCCATACACACTAAAATATATACGTCAAAGAGTTAACATATACAGAGCCAAACATATATCCCCGTATAGTCTAATTCAATTCTATATTGCGATGTGTAAATAAAATTCCTAGAACACAAATCTACTTCTGGATATTCCATCGCATCTCTCCAGTGGAACGCATATTCAGTTTAATTTTACTTTTGGTTTTCCGTGAATGTGACATCACATCCAGTTTTGCGGTCCAGGGCTCGATTTAAATTCTGTAATTTAAACTGCTGAAATTGACCACTTCACCTTTATGCATAATATACAATTATATTCATTTTGTATGTATCTATAGTATAAACCATGTAAGTATACATCACATATCAAATGATACAAAACATACGAAAATGCACCCACACAGAGGTTGCCATACATTCATAGACAATTGATTACAAATTCTATCAGAAATGCAATAGGTTCCAAATTCTTTCCTTCTTTAGCACTTCCATTCCTAATCTTCAGTTGCAGTAGGACTTCAAAGAAAAAAACAAAAAACAAAACAAAACAATAGAAAAACTGATCTAAAACCCAACAGTATAAATACAGATTTTTATCAAAATTACAAGTTTGCACTCATATTAAAAAACATTTCAATTCAAAATCCTTATTTAATTCCATCGAGATGAGGCTATTAAATCTGTAGATCCATGTAATTTCTGTTCTTGCAAGTTTATTGTCTACATCCCTAATTTTCCAATTATTTTATATTGTAAAGTTAAATCAGAAACTGAACAATTGTGTACATCTTTGAAATGCAGAGATACAGAATGGTATATTAATCCTTTTTTTTAATATTTCTTAGATGTTCACTGATACGTGTCTTAAGTGGTCTAGATGTCCTTCCCACATATATAAGACCGCATTTACATCCCAATAAATATACCACATTCTTTGAATTACAAGTAAGGAAGTGGTTTATAGAATATTCTTGTTCTTTTATTACAAATTTCTCGATTTTACTACTTTTACTTTTCACTGTTTTACATCCCTGACATATTCCACACCTATAAAAGCCTTTATTCCTAATATGACCATTTACCTCTATTTCCTCACTGATACCTCTCATTAATTTATCTTTAATGTTAAATGCTCTCTTATAAATAAAGGTAGTTTTTTTTTTTTAGGAAGTATTTGAGTTAAAATATCATCTTTATATAAAATGTGCAAGTGTTTGTGTACCAATATTTCCATACTTTTATAATAACTACTATATCTGGTAATAAAAGATGTTTCATAAATCTTTTGTTTCCTTTGTCGATTCTGTTCTAAATTTTTATCTTGAAACAAGAGGTTATGTCTATCAACCTTTAATGCTCTATTTTTTGCTTTTTATAAATGTAGTTCACTATACCCTTTATCCTTCAATGCTTTTTTCATATTTTCTTTTTGATGATCCAAAATATTTGGTTCAGTACAATTACGTCTCAGTCTCAAAAATTGGCTATATGGAGTACCTATAAGCCAAATCCTATGATGTTCACTATTCTTAAGAATATACGAGTTGCTATCAGTGGGTTTTGTATATCCCTTACAACCCCATTGTCCACATAAATTTGTAAATCAAGGAAGTTGACTGTAATTTTACTGATATCAAATGACAAGAGGACATTCCAATCATTATTATTCAGATAAAAACAAAATTCTTTTAAAGAATCCTCATTGCCACGCCAGATGAAAATGACATCATCTATGTATCTAAACCAGGACTCCAGGCTCGCCAGCCTGTCCCATATGCGTATGTTCCCAATGGGCCATGAATAGGATGGCATAGCTTGGAGCAAACCTGGTGCCCATGGCTGTACCCACTTTCTGCAAATAATTCTCCTGAAAGTAGAAATCGTTATTATGGAGAATACAATGAATTCTTTCAAGAATAAACTGCTTTAAATTTGAATATTAGTACGATAAATTTAGAATAAACTCCACAGATTGAAGGCCTCTTTGATGTGAGATGATGGTATATAGAGAGGTAACATCTGCCGTAATAAGCAAATAGTTCTCCTGCAATATCATACCTTCCAATTTACGTAGAATATCACCCATATCCTTTAAATATGACAGTGTAGTTTTCACCAAAGGCTGAAGATGATAATCTATAAAAGCCGATAAATTGGAGGATATACAATTAACATCCGATATAATCAGACGTCCTGGGGGATTTGTTAGACTTTTATGTATCTTTGGTAGAACATATATATAGGGGGTAGTTGGAGCTGGAATTGTTATATATTCCACCACCTCTTTATCTACAGTTTTATTATTTTCATACTTTCTGATTAATGTATCAAACCTTACTCTAATAGATACAGTTGGATCATTCTTTAATTTTTGGTAAGTTTTCTAGTCTCCTGTCGTCTTATGTTACCAATATACATTTCATGATCTAATATAACCCCCCCTTCCCCCCCCTCCCCCACCTCGTTGCAGGTGTAATTAATTTTTTTTATCTTTCAGGAGGCTTTTAAATGCTATTTTCTCTTTTTTAAATAAATTGAGTGCTTTTAAATTTTTTCTTCTACTTGTATATTTAAAACAAGTTACATGTGTTTTACCAGTATTAAAAGCACTTGTAAAGTGCATGCAATTAATGCTAGTAAATATGTGGGCATTTAACCTAACCCAAAGTTTACAGTTGGGGTTAACACTAAATATTACTAATAGTAACATCTCATAATTATAAACTTGGATGTTAAAGACAACTTTATAAGCATCAATTAAATTATTGTGCATAGCTTGAAAATTACTGACTATGCTTGAACCATACATAGTAAATTGTGTTCAAGGCTATCTATTTTCTGCTAGAATGGCCACATATTTCTCATGATTAGGTGACAAATAATTTTAAGTGTGGAACCATTCTATATTTATTGTTTAATAATTATTTATAATATATATATATATATATATATTTGATTAGTAACATTTACCAATTGGGAGCATGCACGCTAATAAAACAATCTGGGTATTACAGACATAGGTAAGAGGGTCCTGCTTCTATCTTACAATCTGTAGGGCAACAGGAGTTTTATACATTAGGTAAAGTGGTACATACTTCAAGTTGGTCCAGCCAGATTGCAAAGGTAAAAGTGGTTAGAGGCTACATGATCCAGTCACACAACAATATTGGTGTGGAGTCACAGAAATGTTGGTCTGGGGTCAGAGGGATGTTTGAGTAGAAAAAAAGAGAACACACGCAATTTCTGTGTGAACGATGTAGAGGGGTGGTAAAAGTAGGTCGAATAGCCTAGGGTAGTTAAAGAGAGCTTACAGTCCACAATAAAAAGTCATGTAATCGGGAATAAGTGCAGGTAAGTGGATGAGAGATGCAGATCTTGCACAGAATGTTTGAGTTAGGAGATATTTTGAGACAAGTGAAGATATGTATGATGGCCTTGTATGTTAGAAGTATTGCATATTGTGCCAGTAAAATACAGGCAAACCATTGTAAGGAATGACTGAGCGGAGCAGCAGGACATTTTGCGAGAAAAATAAGTCTAGCTGCTGCATGCAAAATAGATTGTAGTGGGGAGAGTCTGGTTAGCGGAAAGACCAGTACGGAGAGTGAGGGGAGATACTGAGTGCATGAATTAAAGTTTTTGCAGTGTTTTGTCTGAGATATGCAAGTATCCTGCAAATGTTTCTTAGGTGCACGTAACAGATTTGGATGAAGATTGGATGTGGGGAACAAAGGACAGTTCTGAGTCAAATGTAACACCTAAGCAGTGAGCTTGAGGGTTAGGGTGTGTTGTTCTGATCTCAAACAGATATAGAGGTAACTTCTGTTGGCTATTAGCTCTGAGTTTGTGGTGGTGAGAGAACACCCAAGATGAAATGGCAAAAAGACATTCAGTAACACGGGCCGAGAGATGGTGAGGATAGACAAATATGGTTATCTTTTGCATAGAGTGGATACTGAAATCCAAAGGGGCTTATTCCTTTTCCAAGAGAAGTGGTATAGATAAAAAAAAGAGCAGAGGAGTCTTGTGGCGCTCTGAATGAAAAAGGAAGCAGCAAGGAGGTGGGTCCAGAGAAATAAATAATGAAAGTGATTTGATAAACAGTATAAAAACCAGGATAGGACAGTGTCCTTAAGAGTAAGGGAATATAGTGTTTATATGGGAAAAGAGTAGTCAACATTGTCAAATGCAGCAGAGAAGTCCAGGAGAATTAGAAGTTATTAATGACCTTTAGATTTAGCAGTGATCAAAGCATTGGCCACCTTAGTGTAGCCTCTGTGGAGTGTTGTGAACAAGCCTGAATGAAGAGGGTCCAAAAGGTTGTGTGAAAACAGCCTGTAAGGCCTAGGTTTCCAAATTGTGCGCCGCGGCGCTGTCACAGGGGTGCCGTGGCCAGGTAACTAAAAAAAACAAAAAAAAACAAAAAAACTTACCAATCCGACAGCCCCCGGGACCCAGCATCTTCCTTCCTCCTCGCTTTTCATTGAATGTTGGGCATGACGTCATCACGCCCGACATTCAGTGACAAGTGGCAGGAGAAAAGGATGCTGGGTCCCAGGCACCGCCGAATTGGTAAGAAGAAAGAAGAAAAGACAGAAGAAATAGAAGAAAGAAGGTCAAGTATGGTAAGTAAAGAAACGGAGGGGAATAGTGATAGGAAACAGCAATGGAGTGGCAAAAGAATGAAGAAGGGGCAGGTTGAGGATGCAGAGGGGGCACAGAGAGTGTGGATGATGATGCATGGGCACAGAGTGTGTGGATGATGATGCAGGGGCACAGAGAGTGTGGATGATGATGCAGAGGCACAGAGAGTGTGGATGATGATGCATGGGCACAGAGTATGTGGATGATGATGATGCAGGGGCACAGATTGAGTTAGCTGTAAATTATTCTTTGACAGAAATATAATTGAAAAAAATATATAAAAATATTATTTTCCCTTGGATTTATGTGTATCTTTGCATACAACTAAAGTATTTCTGTCCTAACCTGGTGTGGAGCGCATTCTGCACCCAGTGCACTCCTTTCGCCCTCTGACTGTGCAGGTAAGTGTGAGGTTACGTGAGTGGCTTGTGTGAGGGGCATGTGTGGCTGTTTCTTCTCTCAAAATTATTCTGACCCTTTGGGAGGGTGGAGGTCCGCACATGCGGTCCTAGAAATGTATTGGGTTGCCCATCACTGTTTTATTGTGATAGCCAGGACACAGGTATATGTTCAAATTTCCCATGTCCTTTGTTTCCATTATTCATCACATAAACAAAACATCTGCGCACAGTATGTAAACTTCTGTGCAGCCCGGTCTAGAATACACCATAGGTAATAGACAAACATTCTCACATTTTTCCAAAGTTAAACACAAAACAAAGGAAACACAGACATTATACAGCCAATAAACCATTAAGTTTCAATGCATTACTAGCACAACTAACAATTGTCCTAACCAATTTATTAGTATTTGGTATGCTTGAACTTAAGCAAAACAAAAAAAAATTGTTACCATGACTCCCTAACTAGAATGCAGTGGTGTCCGGTCCCCTTCCCTGTTTCTTTCTTTGCCCCCTTTCTTTTTCCCTCTTCTAACATATCTACATTTTCCACCCCTTATACTCCCAATTGAAAAGTTAAGCCGGCAATGGGACTTGTTGTGTATTTTTTTCCCCAAGACCATACTTCATATTTACCTGTTATTTGACTTTTGATGCAAGAATTATTTGTCAATTTTAGATGTCTCCCCCCTGCCACCGAGAGTCCCTTTTCAATTCAGTAATCCCTCTCATTATTAACTGCTGGAAATTCAAGTAAAAATGTTTTATACAAAATAAAATAAAAATATTCCACATCAGAAAGTCTAACTAAACTACATAATGCTTTGTTTGTGCAGACATATGCAACTGAAAAGCAATTATGCACTACACAAAGTAATATCAAAGTGTGACATTACAAAACAGCAGCTGTGCTTCGGTGAAGTTTTAATAAAATGGTACAAATACCATTATAAAATGTCTCACAAATTGTAAGAACTGCCCATTTTCCAGTTTGTTGTTTCCATCCATTTCTTCTCCTAAAAAAAACCCTATGATTTTTGTTGCTTAAAGATGCCTGCTGTTTCACACTACAGATGATAAAAGAAAACTACCGCCCCCAGCTTCATAAATAGGAATTTTTGTGCCTATCAATAAACTCACTGACCTCTCCCCACTCTCTCATTCAAGCACTTGGACTGCTTGGCAAAATTCCACAAAAGCTGCACCTGCTGAGGTCACTTATTTCAAAATGCAACTCTAATAACACCTCTTAGATGCTTTTTGTGACATATAAAAGAAAAAAAATCCCAAAAAAAACAAGTTATAAAGGTAAAATAGGGTGGGGGGAAAGGCTGAACAATGTTCTAAATAGAAGACAGCTTGACGTATTCTGCTGAAATCAATTTCAAAGGAAAATATCCTACCACTGAATTATGAAGCAAAGTGGACATCTGATTGTAAACTATTTTAGCAATTGGGAAGGATTAATTAATACATTGTTATTAACAACAACAAGCAACCAAACAGAATTAGGATAAAAAAAAGCAAACAAAAGTCAAATTTAATTAACTATGACTAGTCAATTGTTTTCATGGGACAGACAATTGAACTAACACAGAAGTAGGTGGCTTTCCTACTTTCTTTATTAGATTTAATAAAGGTAGAAGAAGTTACAGAACATACTTGTCAATTCTCCCGGAATGTCCAGAAGACTTCTGAAATAGGGGACAATCTCACAAACTCCAGAGAAAGTCTCGCAATCTCCCTGAAGAAATTATGGGTGGAGCAACCAGAAGAAACACTGGGGAGTGTGCTGAAGAGCAGCAGTCATGGTCTTGTAGCAGACTTCCTCCTGCTACAGTGTTGCGGACATTTTCTTGTAGCACACTTCCCGGTAAGGAGGTGGGATGCAAGAAAATGGCTGTTGCTATCCAGCACACAGATGTAGGAATTACTTATTATTCTCTACAGTATGAGACAGAGAGAAGAAAGAGGATGGATGGAGGCTGGGAGGGGGCGGGTATGAGAAAGGGGGTAAGAGGGTCTGTGGGTGAGAGAAACGTGGGTTAAAAGTGTTGAGAAGAGTGGGGGTGTGATGTGTCACAGGGGCCTGCGTCCTATATTTTTCTCCCCACCTGGTGTCGCTGGATATGCCCCGTGTGTCTCCCTGAATTGGTTTTTCAAGCCTTGCCAAGTATGCCCCACAGAGCACAAAACAATATATCAAATTGGCTGTTAATCTGTCAACTTATTTAAAAAACACAAAATAAAAAAAACTAAAAAAATTATCCCCCTTCTGCCAAAATCTGCAATAGGTCTAATGAATGCATGGTTACTGCTCAACTGAGATATTGTGCAATAAAGTAAATATTATCATAAATGTAAAATAAAAATATTAAATAAATTTGTATTTAGCATACAGGTTGGTATGAGCAATGGGCAGCAAATAATAAATTTTTTTGTTTGTTAAAGAACTTTGTTATAGGTAGGAGTTAAAAACTGTTTTGTTTACTGCAGATTCTAACATTCTTTGGTTCTATGAATGATACAAGGAATCAGAACCCATCAACATGAACCTAAGAGGAAACCATATGGTAAATGATGAGAATATACTTATTTAAGAACATACAATCCCTAATGGATAGTAAACCTATAGCACTTATCTCAGAGATAAATACGCTACTAACTCCATAACCATGAACAATATTGGTCAATACCTGTACGTAGTGGTTTTCCTGTGCTATATTTGTTTAATCACAATATTATACATTTTGAATGACACTGAATGTACTTCCATTGAATGTAGTTAAAATCTAAATGTTGAAGAAATGCTAATCATCTCTGAGAATCAACACAACTGTTCTACATGTTTAAATTATATTATCATACTCTAACAGGCTCCCATCTCAGCATGGCATCCTAATTAGCACCCTTGTAGGAGTCCAAGCTGCTAAAATTCATGGCGTTGTTTTCAGCTTGACAGCTAGACAATATTTAATACAATTAATGATGTAGGTAGATATACATAAAAGATGTGTGAAAAAAGAAATATTCTACTATAAAATATTAGGTGTGTTTGATTTATGGATTGTAATAATATACATTTAACAGAGAACACACAGGACAATTATCGGATTTAAGTCACACACAACTATCACTATTTTAATTTATATAAAACAAATCTGTATATGGGTGCAGATATTAAAGTGGCATGTAAATTGGAGTGACAAGTTGTTGCTTTTGAACTAGATCCTGAATGGGACTGGAAAAACAAGCCCCCAACTCCCTTGCCGGGGTTCATAAGATTAGGTTAGATGCCCAACTGGTCTGTATTCAATACCTGTATTTTTATATTTCTATACAGTGGTTGAAGTGGAAATTTAGAAGTGGTGGTATGGAAAATGTAAGCGAGTAGCATTTGATAGATTTTCCACCAAAGCAGTAGAAGTGACGGTATAACACCATTTATCAGCCTACTTCAAAAACTGTTTATTAGTGTCTGAGCTGTGATTGATTGTACCTTCCAATCAAATCAACAGGAAACAGGTTTAATACTTCCTACCAGGTTCCTGTTTGTCATTGGTTGATAATTTCATCCAATCAAATACAATTAAACTGGGTTGAATGAAAAGCCCCATCTCTTTGGACTACTAGGAAGGACAGGAGGAGGGAGCTGTGATTCTCCTTATCCTGCAAAAGGCCATGAGCAAATTTGCTGGAGTTAGGGAGCATTGTTTTCCCCTAAGACTCTGCAGTTCAGGCTTTTCTTAATTTAGGCAACAGGAGTGGATTAAGAATTAGGCTAACCTTACAGTGGGAGCTATCCCCATAGACAGATCATTAGAGGTCAGCAGGTCGTAAACACAGGAGTGTCATTTTTGCATCTCTAAAAAATTTTCTTTCACACCTAAGCAGAGGAAAGACATAATTTAATAAGGCAAATGTCAGATGGGTGGAGGAAAGTTGGACAGGGTCTACTTTTCTCTGTCCCTGCTCTGTCATGCAATTTGGAAAGATTGGAATATGCACTGCACCAGCGTCTCCATAGAGAAGAATAATCTCTATGTGAGATTCCATCGCTCCTCACACTCAGCTGTCAAAAATGAAATGGAGGGGAAATTAAATTCATTTTTGCCCTTAATATTTTAATTTGATTTTTCAAAACTTGTTAAAGCAGCCCACCCTCTTAAACAGTTTGCCAATGGTACTGCCATATAAGCAGTGTCAGAACAGATGGGTAGTACTTTAATATGAAGGAGGGCAATTTATCCTTCACAGATCAAAGATGACCATTCATCTCTTTGATCCTCCATCATGTCTATACTGACTCCTGGAAAATCACAACATGATCATACAGAACCTAAAAAGAGAGCACAAACTGGAAGGCTCAACATTTTCAGACTAACACAGACTTACATACATACATGGCAGGTTCTGACTCAAACTTACCCAGACTTGACAAGACCCTTTGGAGATGGGAGCTTCTACATCAGTATCCATGTGGGAAGAGTCAGCAATGTGACAGGTGATTGACCCTAATAGCTCACACTACTGCATGGCTGGAGGCCCACCCCCACTGATGACAAGTCATGTGACTGACTCTGCACTTCTATACACCCAATTTCAGGGACCCGCGATCGACCACCCCCCAAAAAAAATAAAAAATAAAACAGTCACACAAAAGCTGCTGGGGCAGAACTGCAGCCTATTTGTACTTAATCTATTTACAAGCAAAATAAATGCTTGCAGATTGTGCAGAGACTTCAGGGAAAGTGCAAATTTAGAAGTGCCATGCCATGCCGGCACACTTCGAGCAGTGTTTCTGTACCAGAACTTTAAGATGCCCACTGACTGCAATCCTAACAAAGCTAATGGAAAATTGCAATATTAATGAAATTCGAGTTCATAAACTATTCAAAAGTGGTAAACTGTCCAAAACAGAAAACTTTGTCTACTACCCATAATGATAAATTATTCTCCCACCGATCACTGTACATACCACTCCATCCAAAATCAAAATGAATACTACTACTAATCTGTGTGTGTGTGGGGGTGGTGGGTTGGGCGATAAGATGCCAAGGATTATGTAATCACTGTTCTTACGCATTAGCGACCCACATAAATGTATTATACAACATGATTTCAAGGGGGGGGGGGGCAGTATTCACATATAAAACATACTTGACAACTTTCTTTTCTGTTTCTTTATTTTTAACTCCCCTCTGGGACATGTTGGAGGGGAGATCAAAAGATCAAGTGCAGGGTGGCGTTATGCCGCAATTCATGCAAGTGTGGCAATGACAATGCAAATTGCAACAATCTCCGGCATCAAGACCCTCCTAGGAGTCCAGGGAAGTTCCCCAAAATTGGTGAGTCTCTCGGACATTCCAGAAGGGAAGTGTGACTGGATCACTGATAAATAACTTCTGGTATAAATTTATTTAAAGGAAATAGCGCAGTGCGCTTATGTATATTATTACCAATGCACTTATTTTTGATTGTGTATATTTTGAGATAGGAAATCGTTATTTCTGAGACTAAGGTAGAGAATTTGTTTTTTCTGTTTTAACCTTTGCAGAGGAAATGCCTTTTTTCTGATGTATATTCCTGATACAGTAAGTCTTTGTTTTGAAAGCCTTTTCTATTTCTTGGTGTAAGGAAATGCTTTGTTTGGGTTTGTACCTGTCTTTGGGAATGTGTATTCTGCAACTGTCTAAAGAAAGGATTCATGTTCATTGGATCTTTTGATGTGTGAGGGTTTACTTGAAGACAGGAAGGTATAATTAAAGATGTGCTGCTAGATTTCCTGCATCTAAAAACAAGATGCAGGACATCACAGAGTTTCTAGAATTTCACAGATAAGTGTAAACATTGTTAGCTTTGCAAAGTATGTAAATCTATGTATTGGTAAACAGGTTACATCCGGATTCTAAAAACAGCCTGTGTCCAAATCTGTATAAAAGCACTGCCCTGTTCACTGAAATGTATCATTCTGATGTTCCATCTGACCTGATCACCTGGTACCTTAAAGCAGTGTGAGAGCAAATAAACATCACTTGCTTCAAAGACCTGCTTAAAAACATCTTCAATATTGCTGTAATCCTGTGAACTGCAGATTAGACCCTAAATCTAATCTGTTCCCTGTCTATTTCTGAGGTTGGACCCAGCTCTCCAGTACCACCGCTCTGCCTGCTACCCTGCAGCCCTGGTCAGTGTGATAGGCCTGGGGGGATACATCCACAGCAACCCTGACCTATAGGAAGAGGTCCGGAGTACCAGCCCAAGCGTACCAGCACAGGAGTACACTAGCAATGACAATTACCCAGATGGAACGTGGTTCTGAGCACCATAAAGGAGCTCAGTGGTGGGATCAGGCTCCTCCTACTGCGGCAGGAGGGGCATATTTAGAATAACGTAAGGGGATGGTGGCAAAGTAAGCCCAGCCGGTTCCCAGCAACAACAGACAGGGTGGCATAGGCGGTTCATCCTGTCACAGGAAGGCGTGTATATTATTAAAAAATGCAGTGCACCATGCACTTCCCAATACAAAGTCTTTATGGTAGAAGTGTTAACATTTCTACTTCATCTTTACAGTTATATCAAAAGAATGTTTTTTGATCATCAATATATTGATGACTTTTTTAATATATAAAATGTTCTGAAGGTAATCTGCACACAGATATTTTATATATAATACACATTAAAGCTTCTCCCCACATAGTGGACACACTATACCAGAGATGGAACAATTCAACTATTACTTCAGGGAAAGTATAAGGGACTCAGAAACACAAGTGCCTCTATTTGCATATATGAGGCTCAGAACTTAAAGACACAAAAGCCTTCTGTGGGTGTTGCAATTAAAGAAGTGGTCAAAGTGGGGGCTATATACGGTGGGATGCCATACTACCACTTCCCCTACTGCTTTAATTGTAAAACTCAGATTTCATTCACTTCCATTTCCCGTATCGCCACTTCTAAAGTTCCACTTTGACCACTGAGTTGCAGTTCACAAATCAGTACAGTCTCAGTTTATTGCACATGTATTGCTGTCACCTAGCACATTTTCCCATAAGTCTCCACCAGTACAACCTTGATTATCTTGATGGAGGAAATCACTTTTTGTTCATGAAAAGTTACTTGGTTTCTTTATTTCAGTAACGACAGGTATATTTAAACCTCACGCTAGGCACACTGGCGTTTGCGCTGCATTTTAATATGCATATAAACTGCATTTTGTTTTTTAATGCGTTAAATATGCGTTTGAAATCCATTTACAATGCATTCAATCTGACAAAACAGGAAGTTCACTTGTTTAAGACAATGTGGAAATATTTATTATCCATTTGTCATTACATTTACAGTGCATTCCCATTATTATTATAGTTCATTTATATAGCACCATCATATTATTCAACACTGTACAGCGGTATTTAATTATATAAATCTGTCCCTACCGCATTGAGATGACGGAAAGTATTTCAACTGCTATGACCTGTGTTGGGGGCACTGAACTTTAACAAATAAAGTTCAAAACAATGTAAAATATGTATCATCTCATTTGGTACAGTGATTTTTATTTCACATCCATCTAGTCTGGGTCAGGATACTTAGGCATCTAATAGCAGAATGCTCAGTATAAAAAATATTGGTCAGACTAGGAATGGGCACCACATTTGTTCTAGCGAGACCAGATAAATTCCTATTAATAGACATGTGTTACAGAAGTACATATCTAACCAATTCAGTTTGTCTGTGCATTTCAGAATATGACTATACGACTACCTTCATAAAGTGCCATTGTGCTTTAAATCAGTTTGTAAATATCACTTCATCTTTGTGAACATTCTCACTAGCATTAATTATGCATGGATACTCAAGCACAGCGATTGTTCACTGAGTGACATTTCAACAGAAACAAGATATGAGAATGATATTGGTGGCACCCATCAAGACCAAAAGGGTTGAGACTACAGGGTAAGAAAATAGTAGTCCTGTAATTACACACACTTACCTTGACAAATAGAAAACATTCTGTGATTAGAACACAGTAATTAGCTACAAAATGTTTCACATGAATTTAATTACCCATCAGTCTACGTGTTTCTTAATTACTTTTATCTCATTGCATCAGTAAAAATTTCTGCCTGCGGCAACTGACAATCCTATGTTTACAGGGGTTCTGGGTATTACAGTGAATACTTAGCAGCAAGGTAAATTATTTAACAGCTGAATGCCTGCTTTTCTGATAAATCAGACACCCAGCAACTGGAGTATAAATCTATGTACATCTATTCAAGTAACAGAGAAGACTGAAGAATTTTAAAAATATTTTATCTTCTCCTTTCCTTACCTTTCCCTCTCTGTTTGCCTGCTCACTCGTTCGAGGCACTCAAATTATTAAAAGGTCAAATTAACAAAAATTCTATCAAATTTGGGCTGTTACATTTGGGTTCCACTGCTGAGTTTGAAGTTATAAGAAAATATGTTAAATTAATGTAAAAATAAACTATAAGATGTTGGCTGTTTGAGCTTAAGTGGCTATATTTTATAGAATATAAATAAATAATTAAATCAATCAAACAGCAACCATAACTCTGTTTGAGCTGGATGTTCATGTGCAAAAAAAATACTACAATATGTAGGCATTTAAGTAATTTTGACTTACCTTAGTTCAAATATTTTAGACTATTTAAAGTTCAAGAATTTGTTTTGAATAGTAGAATTTTAGAGCAAATTCAACAAACTGATTTGAGAACCAATTTGAGATAAATTGGAGTAACTGGTCTTCACAGAGTGAGAACCTGCACCAGAGTTCTACAGACTCCCATCCCATATTGCCAGCTGACCAGCCCTTACCAGTCCTACCATGACAGGTCCAGTAACAACAGTTTCCTTTAAGTTTTTATTCATCGCAATATTACATGTAAAATGTCTCCTGTGCTTCAAGTATACATTATATACTGTAGCTAGATTCACATACTGAAGTTCCATTTCTATGTTTTATAGGTTACTGATAGCTATTTTTATGCATCTTCTTTTACATTGTCCTAAGGTCAGGGGTGAATTGGGAACTTAAAGTGGACCTGGAAAGTGTTCTTGAAGTGGCCTCATGTGGGTGGGACCAAATCAACTGTAGGTGGGGCCAATACAAAAGTAGGTGGGATTTAGAACTACTGGCATTTGGTTGTAGTAACATTTAGGAAAACCTGGATGTGATGACTTAAGACCCCCCCTTTGATCTCCCAGAGCACAGGTCAAAAAAGTAGGCAAACATACTTTAGCAGCCCTCCCCCCATCCTTCACACACTTTATTTAGCAGCCTCACACTTACCTAGTTCCTGCAGATACATCTCACAGCACACATGGGACAGCACCTGTCATGTGGTGCAAGTCCCATGTGACCTCTGTACAGACTGCATGCAGCCACAGAGATAGGAGGATGAGGGAGGGAGGGACGGATCATTAGATCTGCGGCCTCATTAAGGAAAGTGGCTGGTCCCAGAGAAGGGGCCAGCCATCTAGTACCACAGTGCCCAACTCCCCCCCTCGCGCTACACATGAATAAGTGCTTATTTTGTTTTTCAATAAAAAACCTCACAAACTACATTCATCGGCATCCTAAGGTCACCGGCCTACCGGGAGGTTCTATGGCCTATCCACCCCTGCCTAAGGTTCTTCACCATTTCATATTAGCATAATGCATTTTCTTTCGAACATAATACCCAAAATGAAATAACAACAGAAAATCCCTTGCAGTTGGGTTTTTTTTTTTGTTTGTTTTTTTTAAACAATGAATCAGAGCTATAGGAGAACATCCTAGAAAAACTGTGTGGCAGATCCCTCCTGGCCAGAGTCTGTGGTTGCCACAATAGTTAGAAATATTTACCAAACTGTAAATAATTAATAGCAGCTTAAAATAAAAAAAAAGTCAAGGAATAAAGACCACTGCCACATACATAGACACATACTTCAAAAACCATTCATGTCTTGCAGCCTATGCACTCTCCTTGTTTGCAATCCGGTCACTACCCACTACCCCCTCCAACCCTTACTAACATTTCCCCGGTCCTCTCCGCCATAGACCCCAACCCTTAGACTGTAGCTCTGACTCCAAATTTTCCAATGTTCTCTTACTTATTGACCAACTATGTACAGTAAACATGATTTCTTGTGTAATTCATGTCTCTTTATGCCATATATTTTTGTTCCCAATGCAAAAAAGGAACTCCCTTACCTTCCTACCCTCTTTCCCTTCTGTACCCCCATCCTCCTTCCCTTATATATTCTTGCAAAAAAGCTGAATAAAATATGTTTTGTTAAAAAAAGAAAAAAAAATGCATTCATGTCTGACATGGCTTGTACAGGGATACAAATTATCATGGTCACAAGCACTTTACAAGCACCAGAGATGTGGGCAACAGTCCTGAACCAAGGTACAATATACCCTAGTGTAAACGTTGGAGAGGTTACACAATACTTTTGGAAAACCATAGCTAGCCTTCACTTGCCTGTTTCAATGTTTTGATTTAAAATATAAATCTGCAGGCAGTAGTAACATTTTTTACAGCTATATTTAACATTGGAAACAAAAAATGAAAAAAAAAAAAAAAAAAAATAAATTGTGTCAATAATAGAAAAACATGTAAACACCAGGGGGTATATTTACTAAGCTGCGGGTTTGAAAAAGTGGGGATGTTGCCTATAGCAACCAATCAGATTCTAGCTGTCATTTTGTAGAAGGTACTAAATAAATGAAAGCTAGAATCTGATTGGTTGCTATAGGCAACATCCCCACTTTTTCAAACCCGCAGCTTAGTAAATCTAGCCCCAAGTGACTGTGTTGTAATAGCTGAATTTTTGTTCATTTTTATACAGCCTAATCCAGTGGTTCCCAAACTTTCTCAGCTCGAGGCACCCTTAGGGTCACCATAATTTTTCCAAGGCACCCCTAAGCAAAAATAATTACCGGTTAGTCCCGTTTTTTAAGTAGTGCCCCTTTATCATATCACTCTGTATCCCCTTCACCATCTCACACTCTGTGTCCCCCTCTTTGCCATCTCACACTGTGTCCCTCTTCATCAGCTCACACTTTGACCCCCCCTTTAGCGTCTCTCCCTGTCCCCCCCTTCAGCCTCTCTTCAGCAAAAATAATTACCGGTTAGTCCCGTTTTTTAAGTAGTGCCCCTTTATCATATCACTCTGTATCCCCTTCACCATCTCACACTCTGTGTCCCCCTCTTTGCCATCTCACACTGTGTCCCTCTTCATCAGCTCACACTTTGACCCCCCCTTCAGCGTCTCTCCCTGTCCCCCCCTTCAGCCTCTCTGAGTCCCCCTTCAGCCTCTCTCTGTCCCCCTTCAGCCTCTCTCTCTGTCCCCTTCAGCCTGTGTCCCCCTTCAGCCCCTCTGTGTCCCCTTGAGCCTCTCTGTGTCCCCCTTCAGTGTCTCTCAGTGCGCCCCCTTCAGCGTCTCTGTGTCCCCCTTCAGCCTCTCTGTGTCCCCCTTCAGCGTCTCTCTGTCCCCTTCAGCGTCTGTGTTCCCCTTCAGCGTCTGTGTTCCCCTTCAGCGTCTCAGTGCCCCCCTTCAGCGTCTCTCAGTGCCCCCCTTCAGCGTCTCTCAGTGCCCCCCTTCAGCGTCTCTCAGTGCCCCCCTTCAGCGTCTCTGTCCCCCTTCAGCGTCGCTGTCCTCCTTCAGCCTCTCTCTCTGTCCCCTTCAGCCTCTGTGTCCTCCTTCAGTGTCTCTGTGTCCCCCTTCAGCGTCTCTGTGTCCCCCTTCAGCGTCTCTGTGTCCCCCTTCAGCGTCTCTCAGTGCCCCCCTTCAGCGTCTCTCAGTGCCCCCCTTCAGCGTCTCTCAGTGCCCCCCTTCAGCGTCTGTGTCCCTCTTCAGAGTCTCTGTGTCCCCTTCAGTGTCTCTCTGTCCCCTTCAGTGTCTCTCTGTCCCCTTCAGTGTCTCTCTGTCCCTTTCAGTGTCTCTCTGTCCCCTTCAGTGTCTCTCTGTCCCCTTCAGTGTCTCTCTGTCCCCTTCAGAATCTCTGTGTCTCCCTTCAGTGTCTCTCTGTCTCCTTCAGCCCGTCTGTGTCTCCCTTCAGTGCCTCTCTGTCCCCTTCAGCCTGTCTGTGTCTCCCTTCAGTGCCTCTCTGTCCCCTTCAGCCTGTCGGTGTCTCCCTTCAGTGCCTCTCTGTCCCCTTCAGCCTGTCGGTGTCTCCCTTCAGTGCCTCTCTGTCCCCTTCAGCCTGTCTGTGTCTCCCTTCAGTGTCTCTCTATCCCCCTTCAACCGGTCTGTGTCTCCCTTCAGTGTCTCTCTGTCCCCTTCAGTGTCTCTCTGTCCCCTTCAGAATCTCTGTGTCTCCCTTCAGTGTCTCTCTGTCCCCTTCAGCCTGTCTGTGTCTCCCTTCAGTGCCTCTCTGTCCCCTTCAGCCTGTCTGTGTCTCCCTTCAGTGTCTCTGTCCCCTTCAGCGTGTCTCTCAGTGCCCCCTTTCACTTCCTTTACTTACCTTCTTCCCTGACGTCTTCTCTGCTGCTGCTCCTCACTGAGGCTGCCGGACATGATGACGTCACGCCCAGCAGTCAGTGAGGAGGAGGATCCGGCGCTGGATGATGGGTAAGTTTTTCTTTTTTTTCTATTTTTTTTCTAGGGCGATCGCGGCACCCCTGTGACAACGCTGCGGCACCCCAGGGAGCCGCAGCGCACAGTTTGGGAACCGCCGGCCTAATCCATGATTAATGCTTCTCAAATACAGTGCTTTAAAGTACATGAACACTGACATTACAGACCTGTATCCACCAGGTTGTTAGATGTTTCATTATATGGTTTTACCAGTATAAAAGTACTTGTCTCTCCCTGCCTCTTGGTTTAGACTATTTTGTGTAGAGTAGCAAAAGGTTGAAGCAAACTATTTATACATCCAGGAGGAAAAATCATTGTAAGAGCTTGCCATGCAATAACTAATTGATTTTATATTCTGAGTGAGGAACATGTACACTAACAGGTAAGCTCCTATAACACATTATAGTCTTCTAAGGCACAGTTTTTCACTACTTAAGCGAGTTGTACAATTCATTGAATGTGAAAAAGTGTTATATATTGGCTAAACTACTATCACATACATATAATCAAAAATATGCATTGTGTGCTTTATCAGACAAATTAAAAGAGAGATTCCGACAATTATTGGTAATCAAAATACAAAAAGCAGCAAGTGATCTCCTCATATGAGGAAGTGATTACCTTGATCACTTCTGCTGGAGCTGAAGTCGGTCGGCTAGCACCTCCATGGGAGATAGAGACCCTGCAACAGCTAAAGTGCCAGGAATGTTATACACCCGACTCATAGAGGTAGCGCTTCAGAGGAGAAAAATACTAATTTCATTTCTAACAAGTTATTATATTTACTGTGAAGCAGGGCGAGTTTTATCAATCAAACAACTTGTAGAAGTCAATGCAACTGCTCAATCACACAGTACAACCTATATAGTGCTAAATGGTTTCCACTAATAGGTATTTGCCATACTGAATCAAGACAATGTATGTGTGCAGCACGAGAAGGTGGTGTTGTCACGCTACACAGTGGTTTTGGCCATGTCATATTAGTGAGTACAGCCCCCTTCACCCCAAAAACAATCCTACAATGCAGCGTACATGCTGCATGGAAGGGGCACCCGTTTGTGGGAAATAGATCACAACTCTTCTGGAATTGTGACAAAATTCCTGATCAGCTGGGAGGTATGATATAAGGGAAAGTAAATGTCATCTCTCGGAGATATACCCAATATATAGTGATGACTTATGTCATATTTAATGTTCACTGTACAGTACAACTAACCATAATGGTTCTGGGGTATGCATCTTACAATTGATGGCCCATTCTGGGGAAAACTACTGTAAGGAACTCTTCAAATTTAGGGGCTAATTCAAATCTATCCCATCAAAGCCTAGAGCGATGAGGCTCTGCGGGGTGTTCGGTATTCCTAGCGCCTCATGGAGGTGCAAGCAAAAATCAGTAATACCTGTAAGAGTTTGCAGTTGCACATCATTTGAGGCTCCCCTGAAACTCGCATTGAATTGAATTCTCCCCATGACATGTTACTGCTATAAATATTCTTCTGTATTCATCTATTCACATGCACACATAAAGTTAGCCAAACCTTACTGTGCCATCAGACTGCCAGCTTACAATAAATTTGCTCTGAATGATCACATGAAATTATAGTCACAGGAATGTCAACCCACTCGGTCACCTATGAATATGTAAGTTATATACTAACCAAAGCATTTCTGACACAGAGAGTGAGGGATATCATTTTATAGCAAATTTTTCCTAATATTGGTGTGTATATAATATATATATATATATATATATATATATATATATATATACACATATACACACACATATATGGCTAGCGCTGCTCCTCACCTTTATAACACACCTCTGTACATCTCCACTAGAGGGCAGTGTTGCTATGTGTACAGTGATGCACCTTGAATATATCATACATTGTTAGTTTACAATATTTATGAGTGTATTTGTGTCAGAAAAAAAAAAATGTTTCTTTATTTTAGACATATGATTAAATATACAATGTAACCTGTTTAGTTAAGTCACATCCTGCCGGCATGGCTAATTTATTCATTCTGAAAGGAGATTGCTTGCTATATTTTCCTATGAAAATCTCCGCTAATATCAGTTCACAGCTAATCTACACCACACAGCTACACCGCACACCTCCGCACATAATCACTACACCGCACACCTCCGCACATAATCACTACACCGCCGCACATAATCACTACACCGCACACCTCCGCACATAATCACTACACCGCACACCTCCGCACATAATCACTACACCGCACACCTCCGCACATAATCACTACACCGCACACCTCCGCACATAATCACTACACCGCACACCTCCGCACATAATCACCCACACACATCTCCACAAATTTAGTTAAATGTTTGCAAATGACTCTTGTGTACTTGACTATTCCTATCGACTAGACTTTCCTCATTTCCTCAGCATCTTCTGTTTGGTTTATTTAGGTTTCTTGTGTTAAGTTACCGTTTATAACGAGCTTTGCTATTCCAAACCGACTCGATTTTCTATCCATTTGTTTGGTCCAACATGCTCTTACTCTTATTTTTTCTGTCATTTTGATGGGCTTTTAACTAGTAACTGTATATTGCAATTAAGCTTTTATTCCTCCTTTAACGAAAATTGCGTGTCCAATGCAACGTAAAGAAATTTGGTTTACTAGTTAATATCACCATGTAAAACGCAACACAAAAGACAGTTCCTTTTTATGATGCAAAATCTAAAGTAAACTTAAAAGAAAGACACTGCAAGCTATCAGTACTTAAGGAAAATTTCCTGTCCAATTTATTTTAGTTGGCCACATACAATGTCCATATAATAAAATGCATATATATGTGTATAATTAACATATCTTAAATACAGAAAAATCTTAGGAAAATAAACATATTAAATGGTAAAACTATAGATGTTTGACTGGTTAAAAAACAGGTTTCTTTACCATGGGGCCTACTTATTTAGTTTAATTTGTAGTTAAGTACAGTAGGAAAGAAAAAATTACTTCTAACCATAATGGGGTTAGAGAAGAAAAGGTATGTTGTGATACACTACTACAGTACTTTCAAATCCACTTTGTACCATTTCACCCTGTCCAATTTCTTGCATAAAAACAAAACAAACCTATGCAATCACTTTTAGAAAAATGCACAGCATTTTTTTTTGTAAACAACATACCTAACATTTTAAAAAATCGAATTGGAACTCACTTAATTAGTTCTTCTTCTTGTTCACTCAGACCAGAATTTAAGTACCTGTTCTAAACAATTTTCTTTAGAATTACAGATTGACGTACTTTATAAGGGATTTTTATTTTTTTCGAACATGAGTCTCCTTTAACGTGAACCTGCTGGCACCTTTTCAGAAAACGTTCTTAATTGCAGCTGCAGGCTTTTTCTCCCATCTTCGAGGTGCAGATGAAGCACCATCTTTTGTGCTTGGTCTTTTCAGAGCTGAATAGGCTTCCAATTGTTAAGCTTAGGCAGCTTGCAACATTTCAAACAAAAAAAAAAAAAAAGAGAAAAGGGTGGGGGAGAGAAAGCACCTAAAAAAGCTCAGATTTCCTAAAGGCACGCTGCAGTCTTTATGCTTTGCGCTTCTTTAGATCCTTGTCGCGCTATCCTAACTGATCCTTACTGACCCTAGCGTTTGTCACCTTCGCAGTGCTGTCATGGTAACCCACTCATTTCAGAGGTATTCAAAAGACTGGAGTTAGCCTGGCTTGGAATTGGACAGCCCTAATTCTACTTGGGGTCAACAATATCAGCTGAGCAGTAGAACAGGCAGAGCAGATGGCACAGCTTTGGCTCTGTGTGCACAAATAGATAATTTAATCCTTTCAGCACCCGAGGGGCCTACAACACATTTCAGAGGAACACATACATATACAATGAAGTGCAGAATTGTCCATACACATCAGCAATATGTACATGCTTTTTTATGTTCAAACTAAATTATACATTATTATAATGTTATTCCTGGAAGGTTTGATAAAGCTGACAAAAATTACAGAATAAATATGAAAATGTGCTAAAGATTATAATGTTTCTCAACATCTGACTAATTCAGACATACATAGATTAACATTATTGTATTATCTCTGCCAAAATAACACACACAGACACACACACACTATGAGCCTTATTTATTAATAACGGGATGCTGTGCAGAAATGTATTGTATTCCATAACAACTGGCATTGGCTTTCGTATTCTAACCTGTGCTATAAAAATGACAAATATGATATGATTAGTTTCTATGGTTTAAAACAACAGGGTTATTCAGTAAGCCCCAAATTAACAGAGTTACAGAATACATTTGTTTCTCACACAGCACACTTTGGTCCCTTGAATTCACTCTTACCATATAGGCAAACTAGGAAAATGTTTAGTGCGGTATAGACTATTTTTTACTTTTTTGCTACTTGGTACTTTACTTAATAACTAGTTTTTCCCCATTAAATATTTTAAAGCTGAAGATGGGCTTGGAGGGTGTAACTTGAATAATTAGATAACACATATTCAAGATCAGTCATGCTGCAACATCAGAATAATTGCCCATTATCGCTCTTTGGCCACAATACGCACACACAACAAAAAATATTTTTAAAAAATTGATCAAGTCATGATTGGGCATGTTGGGTAGTGCAGTTGGAAGATGACCACTTGGTCCACAAATTATGTAGTCACTGGTCCTAAGCAACAAAACCAATAATTTGATTGGTTTTGCCACCATGTGAGGCCAAGTAGAATAGCTATCCTGTCACAAAGCCAGTGTGTAAACAGTCTCTGTTCACTAGGTTATTTATAGTTCCTCCTCACTTTCATAAACTTTGGAAGTCTCACCCACTGTAAGATTTTAAGTACCTGACAATAGATATATACATCATAAAATCCCTATAATTTAAAAGGTATATCACTAGGAAATCACCCTATTGTTTTCATTTATAGCATTACAATCATAAATATTCTTATAGAACTAACAGAAGTTTAACTAATCTTAGATAAGTGGTAGATTTAAGGGATTCATGTAGGTTACTCCAGAAATAGGGAACTCCGTAGGAGAAGGAAGAGCGGCCAGATTACTTACTGAATGTAGGCTCCATTAGCTGGCTTCTTGAAGATGTTTGTTAATAAGTGATGTAAACTTAGGGGTTAAGAAGTCTGTTCAGCTATTTGGGCAACTTGTCCAGAAAAAAAAAAAAAAAAGGACAATGAAGGACAAATTAATATTGTTGTAACCATATCAAGCTTACTGAGGTGAATATTGGGATCAATGCTACATCCCCACAGTATGTAACTGGCATTAACATCAGTTGTGCAATAGGAGTTAGACAGGATTTGCTTCTGTAGAGCAAGCTCAGTTTGGGATATCATTGCCTTCTCTATATAAAACAAACATTTGGATCAAGCAATAAACACAAATTTTAAATTTTGATATCACATTTTGAAGTTTGCTTTAATCAGTAGATTGGGTGTAATACACTTTGCAAGTTTAACCTTTATCCCAAATAACATGGGTACTGCTTTAGCATTGTTCATATCAGTTACGTTAAAGCAGGGTTGTCCAACCCGCGGCCTGCGGGCCGCATGCGGCCCAGCACGCCTGTAGATGTGGCCCAGACGGAGTTTTGGTTGTGGCAAGGGGGCAGCGCTGTTCATGGAAAAAAAAAATCCTGAAAAGAAAAGAAAATACTTACCTTGCGGTCACGTCAGCCGGTACTCTAGCTCCCTCCCTTGTCTCCTCCTCCGTGCCGTGCTCGCAGTGAATGCCGGGCGTGATGCCATCCCGCCCAACATCCAATGCGGAGCGCAGCACATAGGAGTCACCCGCGCGAGAAGAACAATCAGGAGTACAGAATTGGAGAAAAGAAGAGAAGAGGACAGGAGAACAAGCTGTTTAAAAGGTAAGTTAAGGGGGATTTTTTTTATTATTTCAACTGACGCTGACCAGTGAATAAAAGTCACCTGGTCCTGGAGCATCAGGGACCTTATCTCCTTGCTACATACTTCTACTTGTAATACTAATGGGGCATTATATATTATTCTCTTTGGCCCATTATAAGTTGTTATCCCTTAACTAACATAGTGGTGTAATTATCAAAACAGGTCACAATTTGGGGTCACAGTGGTGTATATGTCAGGTACCGCAGGCCTGGTCACGGCACCCTAATATGCAATGCCTGGCTTAAATGCACTTTATTGATATTGCATCGAAACAATACAAAAAGTGATTATAGTATAATAACTAGAGAGGATTTTTGAACAGGGTGATTGAAAGGTAAGTATAGGGGGATTTGAAAAAAAGTGAGCTATATATATATATATATATATATATATATATATATATATATATATATATATATATATATATATATCACTGTTTTCTTATATATATATGTTAACTATGTTTTCTATGGTTTTTTGGATGATCAGCTATCGTTATTGTTAGTGTATCTTATGTGCGGCCCAAACCAGCTCGTCGTCTTCCAATGTGGCCCAGGGAATCTAAAAGGTTGGACACCCCTGCTTTAAAGTATATGTTAACCTTTTTTCCTTAGGGGTTTAATGGGCCAAAAAAGCCTAAACACGGGTCTATTTCTTTTACATATAACCACTATCCTATATTGAACCTTTGTTAATATACCTAATAGTAGAGTGCAACTAAGTAGTAGCTTATGGAACAGATTGTGAAACTTTACGGAGCCAGACATATGCAGTCCCCTGGCTATACCAGGCATCCACTGGTGCATTACAAATCAATAACCTTAGGATTGGAAGAGAGTTGCGCAAATAGCTTTTTGTGATACTCTGCAAAAAACACTGACGTTTGCCAGGTGAGCGGATGGAGGAGCTGGGTGTAGGCAGAGTACTCCGGCCCCTGAAGATGGGGAATCTGGGCCATAAAGGTACTTGTTAGATGTACTCTACTAGAGTGCACTAAACAAAATAACTAGTATAGGATTAGTGGGTATATTGTCCCAGATATAAAATATAAAAACACAGCCAAGATCCATGGTGGGCTTAGTATTCATCATAGTATCCATGTACTCCTTGTATAAAGTTACTGCAATTTTTTAATCCTTTGGAGGTTTTAGCAAAAATTTAACAAAATGAATGTCAAATCAAACAGAAAAACTGCAAACACATTCATAGAAAAAATTGTTAAAAGGCTACCAAAAAGTAGATAAGCTAAATATATAGTGTATTTTTTCTATACCTGCAGGCTTGTCCCATGGTGCAGACAGCATGCTCAGACATGACAATTTTACTTACAAGAGTAGGGAACGCTTGATCACAGACACAGGCCAGTATAAAACAAACACAAAAGTGTGGTCTGTTTGTACTTTAACAAAGGAAGACCAGGATCAACACCAGGTGCATTTTCCGGAGCTCATTCCATAATGACACTACAATATGGCATACTGTATCAATGTAGTGCACTGAGAATACACCTGGTATACACAGAACGGAGAAATGTGAACATTGTCTGCATTATATCCAGCTTGTGCACAGTTTGATTAGTAAAATAAAAATGTGAAATAGAGCTCAACATACATAGTTTTAGACAACAGACACATGGAAATTAAGTGCAAAATTTTGTCAATAAAAGCTGGAAAGTGAAACTTTTCCTTTTAAATAAATAAACTTCTCAACATGGATACTTTGGACTAGGTCTACCTTATTATTTTTACTTGAAAATCTGACCTAACCTGATCTAAACTAATTACATTAAGGTGGTGTGCAATAGAACTCATGGTAAAGAAAAGCTTTATTTCTGTCCTAGACGATCAGAGAAATGTTCTACAGGATATCTCCTAGTACACTGAATAAATTCTAAAATGCATTTTGTAGAAATAATGAATGGAGATGCAAACATCCTCATTGATAAACTGTGAGAAGTTGTTGAAATGTGGGTGAATCTAGTGCAGGGATGCACAAACTTTCTTAGTCCACAGGCTACATTGGAAGATGATACTGATTTGAAGGGCTGCAAACAAACTTGGCTTGCCTAAACATGCAACATAAGTATAATTTGCTACAGGAAGAGGTACTACTTTGCAGTCATACCTCTGAACATTGATAAGAAAGCTCCCATGGTGACAGGTGTGTATGTACTGACCACCCCATTTTGTGGATATGGTCACATTGGGAGCACGTGATACCGCTACCATTAACACATGTGGCCTCCCTCACCTCTGTAGTATTCCTTCCCTCACTCCCCTGTGTAGCAGCACATTGCCCCCGTCTCTCCCGTGTAGCAGCACATTGCCCCCTACTGCCCTGTGTAGCAGCACATTCACCCCCCACTGCCCCGTGTAGCAGAACATTCACCCCCCTACTGTCCCGTGTAGCAGCACATTCCCCCCCTACTGTCCCGTGTAGCAGCACATTCCCCCCCCTACTGTCCCGTGTAGCAGCATATTCCCCCCATACTGCCCCGTGTAGCAGCACATTGCCCCCTACTGCCCCGTGTAGCAGCACATTGCCCCCTACTGCCCCGTGTAGCAGCACATTCCCCCTCTACTGCCCTATGCAGCAGCACATTCCCCCCATGTCCACAGTGTAGCAGCACATACTCCCCATCTCCCCTGTGTAGCAGCACATTCCCCCCCCATCTCCCCCGTGTAGCAGCACATTCCCCCCCCATCTCCCCCGTGTAGCAGCACATTCTCCCCATCTCCCCCGTGTAGCAGCACGTTCCCCCCCCCCCCATCTCCCCGTGTAGCAGCACATTCTACCCCACTGTCCCGTGTAGCAGCACATTCACCCCCCTACTGTCCCGTGTAGCAGCACATTCCCCCCTACTGTCCCGTGTAGCAGCACATTCCCCCCCCTACTGTCCCGTGTAGCAGCATATTCCCCCCATACTGCCCCGTGTAGCAGCACATTGCCCCCTACTGCCCCGTGTAGCAGCACATTCCCCCTCTACTGCCCTATGCAGCAGCACATTCCCCCCATGTCCACAGTGTAGCAGCACATACTCCCCATCTCCCCCGTGTAGCAGCACATTCCCCCCCCATCTCCCCCGTGTAGCAGCACATTCCCCCCCCCCATCTCCCCGTGTAGCAGCACATTCTCCCCATCTCCCCCGTGTAGCAGCACGTTCCCCCCCCCCCATCTCCCCGTGTAGCAGCACATTCTACCCCACTGTCCCGTGTAGCAGCACATTGCCCCATACTGCCTCGTGTAGCAGCACATTCCCTCCTACTGTCCCGTGTAGCAGCACATTCCCCCCATCTCCCCCGTGTAGCAGCACATTCCCCCCATCTCCCCCGTGTAGCAGCACATTCTACCCTACTGCTCCGTGTATCATTCCTCTGCAAATTACTTACATGTCCGCCCAGACAGTAAGACTTAGTGTTCAATTATTAAAGGGCAAAAGTTTCACCCTATACACCAAAGTATCACCCAGCCAGTGGTAAAAGTCACCAGCAATAGCTACTCCACGTAAAGCAATACTTATTCTGTTATTGTAATCTCAGGATTAGATTTACAGTGAAACTCATAAATTCTGATTCGCTGCCAGACTGAACTTACTGACAAATGCTGGATCTCACTGTGGCTGCAGGGGTTGAACATCCCCCATTTCACCTAAACACAATGAGAGCTGAAACAGAGCAGAACAGATATAGGGGGGAGGGGCATGGAAAACTGGGTCTTGCTGTATCTGTTCTGCTTCCCATGGGCTTCATAAAACGGCCTTGTAGGCAGCAAGTGGTCCATGAGCCGCCTGTTTTGCACCACTGATCCAGTGTATGTACAAAAGAAAGAACCAACTATGATTAAGAAGCATTAATATAGCCAGATGTCACAAGGTTATAAATGGAAAACACTTTTTACACGTACTATTAAAATGTTTTAGTAGATAAACAGGTTGCTAAAAATGCATATGAACCAGTGTTTAATTATGATCATATGTATTATTTTTATTTATAAATGTCTAAGTTATAAAGTATTTCATTTTTAAGAATGGCACAGATGAGGTGATTTAAAGTACTTGTGCAAATGCAATAACATTTTCAAGTAAGATTAGAATGAAAAGAATTTCATCTTAAAAAGTACTTGTGGGAATAACAAGTGATAACGTTAGTTTTAATTGACAGCCCAATTTTGCACGGCATTAATTGACGTTTGCTTTTAGAGTAAATAAGAAAAAAATGACTACATTTTAGAAATTTATGCAAACATATCAACATGGCTATATTACAGGAAAGTTCTGTACCTTATTGCACATGGAATCATATTAGCTTTTTCACCAGATGCTGCTCTAGTTACTAGGGGGTTGTTATTCACACATTTATAATCCTGCAGGTTCTCAGCTATAAGGCTGTTATACATTCAAATTGAAAACTGGCTTCCTACGTGGTCAAAAATCAGTTTCTGGAAGCTACAGCTGTGTGTATTCTCATGGCCTACCACAGACTGTAGACAGTTGTGGCTTGGATAAGGCACTCTCTAGAGAGTCTGAGGAGTAATAGGGCAGATTAGTAAGAGACAAACCAATCAACACCAACACGGCAGCACAGTAGAATCTTGCCATAAAAAAAACTGGAGAAACCCCCCCCACAAACACACCAGCCACCACACAACAGACAAACGATTAAGGAAGATATTCTAAGATCAATAGCCTACAACTACATTTAATAATCCTAACAAAGTAAAACTGTAGTTTTCTTACAGAAAATATACAACGCACTGAAAACGTTCCAACTACAAGCTTATTTACACAGAATGTCAAACTACAACTCCTAGGATGTCCTCTGAGCTCAGACATAACCTTTATAAAATAATGCTAGTAATTTCAGCATTATGTCTAGTGCTTTGCTGATAATATGCTACAGATTTCATCTTGTTGACAATCCTACAGCTGTTCACTTAAATACACAATATAAACACAAATACCACTGGTGCAATTAATTGTGCAAAAGAAAACTAACTCATCGAAACAAATACTAGGAAAAGTACAAAATCTTTTTGGATGCAATGTGCTACAGCAATTTTTTTGCTGTTACTTGTGCACAAGTTTCCCAAAAATGTCAACCGATTAGGATGCAAAACTTTAGACCAATTAAACTTACAACTAAATTAACTAATGAGAAATAACTGCTAAGCTACACCGTGGGAACACCCATTCTGTGGGCTAAACCAGAATGCAACCTGTCAATTTGCTAGGAAAAAATAACATCAATGTAGCACAACATGACTAAAAATTAGAAGGTTGCCAGTGAATAAGGTACATTATCATGACGTTTTGTAAAATTAATCTACCAATACATACAGTAGCTGTTTTGACATAAATGTTTTCTACTGTACTATATAATTTCTTCTAAACAACAAAAACAGACATTTGTATAGCTAGGAAGCACTGAACTGAAACGAAGATGGGTAATATAAATTGATTTTGTTTCACATCTTTGTATGTGAAGATTACTTATAAATACTGATGCTGCAATGGTTGACAGTATAACGAAGCTCTGCTTAAGTGACATTTAAGAGGCCATTGTGCCCTATTTCTGTCTCTCCTTATACACTGAAGACAGACTGCTCAAGGCAAATTTCGTATACCAAATGAAGGTCATCCTACTGCACAGTATTGTAAGCAACGGTTTATTCTAACTTTTGTTAAAATCTCTTTAATTTAGCTAGTTAAATACTAAATTAGAGGTTTTTTATGTTCTCCTACATAACACTGTCAATAACAAGCATCTACTTAAGGGTAATATGAATGAGTCAGCACATTAAACTGTAAAGACCGCTAGACATAAAATGCAGTTCGGGTTATAATATGGGGTTAATGACATTTATAGATGTAAACATAAAAGTTTCAGGAGCTTAACAAATCAGACATTATTTTAGATAAAACTGATTATGGGTTGACAACTTTCATAAAATGGCTGAAAACTTTCATCTAACTATCATACTTGCCAACAATCTTGATCTCTGGGACATCCGCTGTTGATTATGGGGGCAGGGCTTTGTGAATCGCATCATCAACCCTCCCCCCTAACCTCTCAATTACTGAATTTTCAGCCTACTACATACTTTGCCTACTTTCGGCAACTTGGGAGAGGAGCGTGACTGGAGGGTGGGAGGGGGTGGGGAGCGGCCAAACGTGTAATTTTGCCCCGCTCCCCTGCGGAAATGACGTTTTTTCGCGGAGGGCAGGCGACGCGATTCACCTCGTATCGCGTCATTTTGGTACACAGCAGCGGAATGCGGGAGATTTGTCAGCTCTCCCGGGAGTCAGTGAGATCGACCCAAATTTCGGGAGTCTTCCGGGAGAGTTGGCAAGTATGGCCTACTACGGTGGGGGTGGGGCCAGGATGACATGATCCGCTGTGAATCGCATAATTCTGTCCCCACCCAATTCACTAGGAAGAATGCGGGAGCTTACACTGTTTTTCCCCTAAAGACAGATATATTTGTGTGCGTGTATGAACCAGAATTTTTTTTTTTTTTTTATCTCTCTACAGCATCAGTTGTGTGTATAATGAGAAGTGCTGTACATTTACAGGCACAAATGTGTTTTACAATCTGTCAACTCTTAAACAGAAAGCATCTGCCACACGCCTTAGAAAAATAGCTCAGGGGTATCTGTATATCAAAAAAAGAAAAAGAAAAGAGAAAAAAAAAATGTTAAATCGTCTTTTCTTATACAAATAATATATGGGGACGGCTCTTTATCCTGAAGCTCACAAAGAGCAGTGGGATCCAGGCCTGATGATGCCTGGTTTTAAGTTGCACTCTAGTGTAGTACTTGAAAGGAAGACTATTATCTTACCCCTTCTGCTCTGAAGCCTGAGCAACAGTCCAAATGCCTGCTTCCAATAATAGTTAATGTGGATTATCTTTGTCAGTTCTTCGTCATAATCAGCTATTGAAAGTTAACTTTCACAAAAGACTATGTACTTGGGAGTATGCCAAACTCAAACACAGGACATGGTAATGCTATTCTCCTAACAGCAGCTGTTTATACTTACCTGATGTGCGACAGGTGTCGGACAAAAGGACTGGAATGGCCCTGCACCTGCTGCCTGCAAACCCTACACAGGTACACTAGCAGGAATGACCTTTGTTTGCCTGTCATCACAGCAGATGTTCAGTGGAGAGCAGGGTACAGACACGCCTATTCCGTTCTGCTTGGCGTTTGTGCCTCACTTAGTAGACATGATCAGACAGCAAACTGATCCGAGGGAAGCGAGCAGACTACAGATATGCTGCTCCGTCAAGCAGCCCTATGTGTCTCTTTTCAGATACTTAAGCTTCACTGTCAGCTCAAGACTGCAAGCTAAGTTGGAGCTCTTCTGTATAAAGTGTACAGAAATAAAGAGTTCTGCTCTATTCCAAAACCTGTAGATAACCACAAACTGTAAATTCAATTAGGGGTTACAGAAACAGAAATATTGTACACACAAAGTAGTTACCATGATTGGGTTCATAGCTCAACGACCCAAGATTTTGTCAAATATATCTGGGCACTCATGACCAGGTAGAGAAAGAAACTTTCATCCACTACAAATAAAAAAAATTAAACTTACATATAAATATACAGTACAACCACCATCATGTTGACTTAACACATTTTAATGAGTTAGTTCCTTTTATCATAAAAAATTAAAAACAGCAGTTGTAGTAGAAATGAGCAATTGTAAAATACTCCATCTACTTTAGCTCCCTATCGGAATAAATTATTGAAGTGTAGAGGATTTCCTTTTTTTTTTTTACTTTATTTTTTATTGAAAAATGTGTAAAACATTTTGAAAAAAACCCAATAACAAATATTAATGGAGTGCAAACAAGATGGGGGTAAGAGTGAGTAGCAGTGGAATAATTGAGGCAACATACAATGAATTGTTACACAACACATTAAGCTTGTTGAGGAGACAATGGAGAGGTCATAAAATTGACTATGAGTATTACTATTATACTTGTTATGCTGATAGGGGAGCGCACAGAGATCTCTTAAGAAATTCTAAATGTAAACATTTAACCTTGAAGACATCTTAATATAATACTGTAACCAGACTGTAGAACCATTGCAGCATTTATAGCAAGGGTGCACAATCTTTTTTTCGTCTGAGGGCCACTTTGGGAGATAGTGCCCATTTGAAAGGGGTGGTAATAAAATTTAACTTGCTTAAACATGTAAAATACATACAAAAAAAGAAAAAAACCTCTTTACAATAATGCCTTCCCTCTTATCACAGTCAAAAAATCCTCACGGGGTGTGTGCAAAGCAGTGGTGTGCCACAGCAAGGGGCGTGGCCATAACATGCAGTGGGTGTGGTCATATCACATAGGGAGCGAGCAATGACCCTCTCTTCTAACACATTTGGCAACTAACTATTTTTTACTAACACATCTCTGACACTGTATCCTGTAACACAAACCCTTCCATCATATCTGTAGCTACACATTTCCCCTCTTCCCCTGTAGCAATACAATCCCCCAAACTATGGCAATACATTTCCCCCACCCTACAGCAATACATCCTCCCCCAACGCACAGCAGTGATGGGTAATCCGACTTCAAGCCTCCTGTTAATCTAAAGCTCTGGCCGCTGCATGTTTGCAGGTGCTCCGTCTGGAGATCCAAGGAGTTTCCCGCTCTTCGCTCCAGGTATGCTGCTCTTGGCTGCTTGCCCGTGTCCCAGCTGCTACATGTGAGTTGACCTCTCACAACCTCATTTGGGGAAAGTCAGAGCGAGGCACAGAGCTGGGGGCCGCAGCCTGCATGTTGTCCTCCACTGCTCTACAGTAACATATCCCCTTTAGCAAAACATTTCCTTACACATTACTTACCTGTCCTCCTGTGATACTTGCCAACTTTTCAAATCTCTCCTGCTGGACATCCCGGAGGAGAGATCATGTGACAGTGGTTAGGAGGGGCCGTGGTGACACTAATGAGTCAACATAGCCCCGCCCCCGGCTAAGAAATGCCAAAATCCACAGAATTTGATAACAGGGAACGAGGCTTAATTACACAAAATTGCATCATTAAGCTCCACCACCATCTCGCCCAGAAGGATTCCTAATGTTCTGGGAGTCCAGGAAGACATTTGAAAGCATCCCGGAAATTAAGATAGTAGGCAAGTATGACTTGTATCTGTCGTGAGACTAAGCACTTCAGTAGTACAGACACAGCTTGGCAATGAGTCAGAATAAATTGGATTAAAAAAAGACAGTTGTTAGCACTTATCTTTTACACTGCACATCTGTGTGTATCTAGTAAATTAAGAAAACATGAGGTATTAGTTCATATTTTTAGCAAAACATTTAAGCCTGCATCCCAGCATCATGAATTGCATTAATTTTGATTAACTGCAAAACTGATCTCAAAGTCAAAAACTGTGACTGTGGCTGCCGGGATGGGAACTGGGATACTCAACCTCCCCACCCACCCCCCCTCCCGCCTCAACCACAACCATAATAAGTCCTGAAACAATGAAGGCAGATATAGCAACCCCTGAGTTTACGGATCACCATGTATCTATCCTGCTTTCTGTGGGCCGCATACAATGATTTTGCATGTTGAACATGTAGTAGTTTATAGGTTATTGCTTGGCCACAGTGGATATGGGATGACAAAACCAAATATGTACATATTGAAGTCAAATACATTAAACATTAGTATAGTAAATACATTAGTATAGTAGAAATGCCATATATATACACCCCAAAGACAGAAAAGCCCTGTGACTGGGATTATACATACTTGCCAACTTTTTCAAGATGGCGTCCGGGAGCTGCCTGGGGAAAGGTGGGAGCTTCTTTTTTTTTTGGGTGGGGGGGGGTGGGGGCGAATGGTGGCATTTTGGATCTAATTCTGCCCACTTCACTAGAAAGTGGGCAGATGTGGGAGGCTGCCATACTCTCCCGGCAGTCTGGGAGTTTCCTGGACATTCCAGGAGAGTTGGCAAGTATGGGATTATATCTGCAGATTTTTGCCTGAAATACAATATTACCACCGCTCACAGGTTTTCAGTCTGATCAGAAAACTGAAAAGAACAAATCCACTGCACATCAATGATAGAAAATAACCGCCTTGCTAAGCGTCATGTAAAATTGTTTCCCTCTACAGATTTTATGCAAGTCACTCTGTAACAAAGCCACAATTAGAGCATGATCAGAAACCTCAGCAATAGGGGCTGCATTATCAAATTGATAATTATTAGATAAACCTAAAGAGTTTCTGCTTGTGCTTTTGGTGAACACAAAGACTTTTCAGGGAGTGCAATGCACAGTATGTGGCATATACACACTTCTTCTATACTTTGAGACAGTTGAAAGTATTTTCTACTATCCCAAATGAAAAAGTTATCAACTGAAGGGAAAAAAAAGATTGGTGATAAAGAAACATTTCTTTGTATTTGTATTCCTACCAGGTTCATTAACTCAGTCAAGCGACTGCAGCTATAAATATTGCATTGTGATAGTCTAAGAATAAACTACATGGCCTCTTAAATATTTCTGTAGGAGATATGGTGGCTTAAAACAAGGGAAAGTTCTACAGGCTGCTGAAACTCGTACAGAATTTCAATGTGGTATTAAAGGTACAAAACATAAAAAAGTGCTCTGTGTGCTACTAGACTGATTATTTTCAGATACCTACCAGAATATATAAGACCATCCAATACAGAACACAAACAAAATCTAGTAAATAAGACCAGGGTGACTGAGCATTGGGGGACTTTTAAGAAACTTTCTGTAAAGGAAAAAATATTGTAACTAACAGCAACCAGTCAGATTACAAATTAAAAGCAAGTATATTTTTAATGACAATGGGTAACACCACCTTTTTCCTGTGCATCAGTTTTCACTACTTAAAGCATAGTTGCCTACTCTCCCGGAAGGTCCAGGAGACTCCCGAATGGTCCGGGAGACTCCCGAATTTTTAGGCGTTCTCCCGGACTCCCGAAAGAGCAGGCAAAAATCCTGGATCCAGATTTCAGCGTTGTTGAAGATGGCAGGGGGCGTGACCAAATGTGTCATTGTGGCCCCCGCCCCTTTCTGCGATTGGCTAAAAGTGCCTGAGATTGACAGTAGCGGAGCCTAACGGTGCCCTGTGCTTGGCCACGCCCCCCTCGACTGACCCCCATCCCAGGAAGCTGCCTTCAAAAGTAGGCAAGTATGACTTAAAGATGTACACAGCACAACAAGGTCTTCTTCAGACAAATTATTTTATTGGGAACCAAAAGGTATTGAAACTTTATTTGACCACACACTATTAGATAAGGCCTGTATGATGTGACAATATAGTAACAAACCATGATGATATACAATGTATTTAAAAGAAGTGACAGAGGCGCTTTAACTCAAAAACCCAAAATACATTACTGCATTTAGCATGCATTTACATATGCACTTTATTTATAAGTTCAAAGTTTGGTGCCTATTCTTTTTTCTTTCTTTCAAAATGCAATGCATGATCAAAAATGTGAAAATTGTAACTAGAAAGGAGTTCACACTCTATGGGAAATGGATCATGATATAAAATAATATATCATATATTCTTCCTGGGCCACTGAACAGAGTCGAAAAATGCCTTCTCAAATTCCAAATATAGAGAAAAACATAAAAATACATTATTATATAGGCAGCACAGTGTCTACATATTTAGCACTTCTGCCTCACAGCATTTGTGTCATGAGTTCAATTCCTGACCATAGCCTTATCTGTGTGGAGTTTGTATGTTCTCCCCGTGTTTGCGTTGGTTTCCTCCGGGTGCTCCGGTTTCCTCCCACATGCCAAAAACATACTGGTAGGTTAATTGGCTGCAATCAAATTGACCCTAGTCTGTGCGTGTGTTTGTTAGGGAATTTAGACTGTAAGCTCCAATGGGGCAGGGACTGATGTGAATAAGTGAACTCTGTACATCGCTGCGGAATTGGTGGCACTATATAAATAAATGGTGGTGATTATATATATATATATATATATATATATATATATATATATATATATATATATACACACACACATATACATATATATATATACATATACATATATACATACATACATACACACACATATACATACATACACACACCTATATCCACACATACATACATACATACAGGGGCATATTCAATTGTTGGCGTTACTGCCTATAGTAACGTGGCACACGCACTATTACCGTCATTAAGGTAATAGTGCATGTAAATACCGTTATTACGGTACTTTTCTCTCTGGATTTCAGCTCGCGACTCAGGGCGCTGCAAGCTGAAATCCGGCTTAGTATTACCGTAATAACGGTAATACTTTTTCCACGGCGGAAACCGCCAACAATTGAATATGCCCCATAGTGTATAATTGAAACATTTTTTTGTGAGACAAAGATACATAATTTTCACACATCTACGCACAGATGTACATATATAGGACATGATTGCATCATGCAGTTGCTGTAGAACTGTCGACTGCACATTTACAATGCAAATCTCCCATTCTACCACATCCCAAAAGGTACTCTGTACTGAGATCTGGTGCTTTTGGGGGCCATTAAGGACATTGGGGTACACTGAACTCCTTGTCATGTTCATGGAAGCAGCTTAAGATGACATGTGCTCTGTGACATTGTTCGTTATCCTGCTGGAACTAGTCATTAGAAGATGTTACATGACTGTGGCCATAAAGGGATGCACATAGTCAGCAACGATACACAGGTCTGCTATATTGTCAGGAGATCAGGGTATACATGTTGTCTCTAGGGGTAGAGGGAAACTTTTCATACAGCAGCCATACAAAGTCACAGCAATCCTACGTTCAGGTATAACTAGCCTCAGCTAGCTTTATTAAATATGAAAAACACAACTAAAAACACAAAATTAATCCTAGCTTATCCAGCTCTAACTAATACATTAGAGAATCCCTCTATAAGTAAATAACAACCTAATGTCCACCTCTCAAACATACAGATGTACAGTTTAGTTCACTTATGAACAATTGTCTCTTTCTGTGGAGGATTCCAGACTCCCCAGGTAATGAGAGAGACTGACTGAGCAAACGGACAGCTTTTTATACTACACCTTGTAGGTACACCCATTACTTTCCTAATATTTTTCGCAGTATTTTACACCTATTGATTAGCCTGCTGTCTAACTGGCAGGTCAGAAGACTGGAAATGGACCTAATGAATGGAGGCCCTCCCTCCTCCTCCATTCACTCCAAGAAACCCTTTATCCAGCTTTTATTTAAAGCCAAAGCATTTAGAAAATTGTATTTCCAATAGGAACAAATTTCCCTGGAATGTAAAACACATAGGTCATAAACCTGGGACTTACAGTCCACCAATTACTTTACCAGCATTCTAGAAAGAAAACAGAAACTACCTCATGGTATACAAAAGTTTATATATTAAATAACATACTGGCTTAAAACTCATCCATTGATAACATTTTCATAAGCACTTATCTGGAAGATAGCAATTCCTAATGAAAAGAATGTCTTCATTGCTTGCCCATCTGACTGAAAGGGGACTTGTGTGCTAGACTGAATGAAAGGCTACGTAGGATGCAACCCCATATCTTTCATTACACAACTTCATCGGGAGTATGGCTTTCTCTTGCATCTGTCTCCAGGTTATAGATAACTCAGTCTTACACTCATGGGTGTTTTGCCTTTGCTTTCTTTGTTTCCCTCAACATAATAATAAAGCTAAAGATCAGCAAGCACCATAGGAGCGTACAGCCAATATTTTGTGCCTCACAGACATCAATAAAGGTGTATAGTATTAATTTTAGAAAATCATAGTTAATGAAGAGTACTTAAATAAAGGAACCCCAAAAAAACTATATTATTGAGGGGCAAAATTTGGAGTTCTTAAAGCCACACTTTTCCCTTTTTACTAAGCTATTACCTCTCACTGGTGCCCCAAGTGCCAAAGATATATTGGCAATTACTGTCACGTTAATCACAAACCAGTTCTGCAAGTTTCTCAAACACAGCCAGAGGAACTCTTCAGGAAAGGGGGGCATAAGCTAAAGCAGCTGTTGAAAATGAACAGCTTATTCATTACTGGCTGATGGAGAACTTGTTAAAATTAACCCATCAAGAGCAATTTCTATCAACACAAAGGTGCTGCTGTAATAGAGAACCTAGCTACAACTCAGGTAGCTGGAATGTTTGAGAAAGCTCTACAGTAATATCTAATAAATTATCTTATTAAGACAATACACCACTATAATTAAAGTTTAAGTTTAGGGTACATCATTTTAGTGACTTGCTGCTTAATTTGTTTTATCTAGCAACATCTTTCAATTTCTATTTTCAAAATTCTCTATTTACATAATTATTTTCATACATAATATTTAAAGTTTTGTTTAGGTAGAATGAAGAAAAGTTAATGTATTTGAGCCACTCTTGTTCTTCACTGCTATTAACCACCACTCCCTGTCCTCCCACAGCCTAACATTTGATTGAGTATACCTAGTAGGGAATAACAAATACATTTTATGCTGCACACTCCATCCCAACTGCGTAGGAACTCCGCAAATTAACTATGTGTTGAACAGACTCCATATTGAGATAAACAGATTTATATATATATATATATATATATATATATATATATATATACACACACACACAAGTTAACCCGTGCATGATACTCATGCATTTTTTTGTAAAATAATGTCAGTATACCAAATTTCAGGTCATTCGGATGAGCCCTTTCTGAGAAAATAGTTTTTTCCACACACACTAACTAACACACGCCGCTACACATGCAGGGGCGGATCTAGAAAATGGTTGTTCCCCGGGGGGATGTTAGGGCGGGGCGATTTAGGCCCCGCCCCCTTTCCGACTTCTGAGGCTGCCGGGGGCTGCACAGTATGTGCAGGTCCGCTCAGCAGTGACAGGCAGGGACAGTGTGTTTAAAACACAATCAGAGCAGCCGGGCAGCACACTGTCACTGCCAAACGGACCTGCACATACTGTGCAGCCGTCGGCAGCAAACCCCTGCTAGGGGGGGCGATTGCCCCGATTGCACCCCCTGGATCCGCCACTGTACACATGTGTGTTCATGAGGTAAAATTACCTCACGAAAATGAGTTTGACCCCTCAACTTGTCAATAATGTCAGTATACCAAATTTCAGCCCTTTTTGAGGGTTTTTTTCTACACACACTAAGAATTTAGTAGGTCAGTTAACCCGTGCATGATACTCATGCATTCTAGTCAAATCAAGCTACTTAAGGTGTTAAAAACTCCCCACTGTCACCCCCGGCAACCACCAACCACTCCCAACTGTCACTACTACTTCAAGAAATATATAGGTCAGTGTATAACTTTGCCCAGCAGGTGGCGCTGCAGCTTGTTTGTTTTTTTCCACACACACACACAGACAGACTAACACACGCCACTAAACATTTATATTATAGATATATATACACACACACACATATATTACACACATACATAAACACACATACATATACACACACACCCCCCACCACACACAAGTAGGCATACTGAAAAGGTAACCTGGTTTGTGAATGCTTCCTCGCCCAATAGCTTAATTTCTTCGCTTAATCAACTAATTTTAAGATGCAATCAGCAACAAAAAGACTCTTGCAAACTTGCTTGGGAGAGAGACATGGGAAAGCCCCTGGATCCAGACAACATGCCCAAAATTAAACCCAATTTGGCCAGAAGCTCAATATAAGTATCAAAGATAACCCATATTTTTTGAGAGGTATTACTGGTTCCCAGCATGCCTCCACTTTATCCAAGCTCCACTGGGTTATGTTGGAGATGTGGTCAAATAGGCACCCTGTTGGAGATATGAAGGACATACCCCATAATATGCTGCTACTGGACAAAAGTTCACAAAATGATTAAAACTATAGGGAACATCAAATTCCCTCAGTCTCCCCTCTACTGTCTTTTACCCAGACCCATACCAAATACTGTGGCATAATATACAAAACACCACCAAATGCCAACTAGCCTCCACCTAGAATAAGAAAGGCCCACCGTACCTGACTGCGACAAATCAGTAGTATCTGGTAGACTGCCGTATTACACCCAATAGCTTTGCAGGCAGTTTGGCTGAACCTCCTTTCAACATCATTTGAATCTTAGCTCACACTAACACAAACTTAACACTTGGTGACTCCCTCCCCCTTTTTCATACTTCTCTTAGGGAGGATACTTAATTCATACTAAACATATATTTGTCCAAATTGAAACTCTCTTCTTCTTGCACTGTATCATATATCTAGATTATTACAAAATGATGATGTTGCCATCACCATCCCAAACCAGTCTCATCGTGAATGCACAGATTACTCCCTCCCATTTACTTTGTGTATTGTTTAAAAAAAGATATGTGCACGTAATAAACTGCATTTTTACATGTGGATTTGGAGTTGCAGGCACATTTACACACATGCAACTTAAAATCAATTGATGGGGCTGTGGTTAAGCTATGGCAGGAGTCACCTTAACGATAATAGCTGTACCTTTACAGTTAAAAATAAGATGATAAAAATTTCCCCCCTTCCAAATGACTAGCCAGCACCAGTGCTACAGCCTGGGTTAATTACGGCTACAGCAGTGGAACAAGCAGCATGTGTTCATCCTGCAAACGTGTTAACCAGGGCCAGGCTGTGTTCTGTAACAGGGAGCTGTAATGTGGGGTCCCCCTATTATAGTGTGAAGCGGACCCCAGTCTGTTAAGCACATAAATGAAATCCCTAGGGGAATTGGGACCAAAAGACAGGGCAAGTGTTAAAAATAATCGTAAAATACTATTATGGAAACATAAGCCCCAGCAAGACCTGACAGTCATTGACTGCTTGGGAACTACAAGTGCAATCATACCCATGGCTGCCAGAGTACGCTGGAGCTTGTGGAACTACGAGTTTCAAAAACTTATAATTCCACAACACAAACATTTTATTTAAAGGATTAAAACCCTCTTTTATACTCTTATTTTATGTGAACATGCATAGGGAATATTCTCCCTTAAGAAAATAAAAAACACAAGACTATGTAATTTGCTCCTAGCAGAGCAGCATTGAGAATAACCAGAAAGCTATTATTATTAGATTTATCACTCAAAATACCACTGAAAGACAAAGTGACACATGCAATAGGAACACAATATAAAACAAAAAACATAAGATATCCATGGTACCACAACAAATGTAATAATTTGTTATGAATCCCAGTGTATTTTATACATATAATAAACACTAAGGGGGGTATTCAATTGACGGCGGGATCGCCGCAAAGCCCGCGCTTGAAAAATATTACCGTTAATACGGTAATATTGCGCGTAAATACCGTTAATACGGTAATTTACTCGCTGGATTTCCGCTCGCGGCTCAGGGAGCGAGCTGAAATCCAGCGAGATATTACCGTATTAACGGTAATATTTTTCGAGCGCGGGCTTTGCGGCGATCCCGCCATCAATTGAATACCTCCCAAAGTCTTTAAACACAAAAAATTTGCATTACATGAGGACACCTGTTAAGTTTCAAAACATGCCAGCTTTACACTTAAGTTCTGAGATATACAAATACTAGAGAACTGTTCTACGGCTTCATTCTATCAATAATTGCCAGAAAAGTATATGTAGCTCAGACTTTAGTAACACTATTGTTAGTGTTACAATGTGAAAACTTATCATTTTGTGATCGAAGCATATACAGGAGAAAATGGACAACATTGGCTTGTTTTGTAAATCTACAGGGACATCAAATCCAGGGAGATTTTAAGTCACACAGCATCAAGATTGAAGTCTAGACAGAGGACAGATTTCAGATCAATAATGTTTACAAGTGTAGCAAGCAGAGAAAGGTACAGAAATAAAAAAAAGCATCCCCTGGTGTGGCCTGTTAGACTTCAGGGCACTGATCTCCCTTCAATTTATTACCTACAATGCACTGATATATTTTAAATAATGCATAATGCCGCTGTCGGGAAAACTCAAATTCCATGTGTATTACAGAAGTAAAAAACTTAGATAAGGAAACTGCACCTACAATATACTTAACTCAACAAATATCCACAACTTAAACATTATTCAGTACATTTCACCTACATGTGCTTATATGGATAATCATGGCTTTATAAAACTTTTAGGGTTAGATGCAGAAAAATTCAAGAGACATTTCACTTGTACTTATTTTCTTCTCCTAGGCCGGGTATTCAGAAGAAATTGAAAAACATTCACAATTTTGTAATGTAACATGGGCCCAGAGTGGTATAAATGCAGATGTTATCAGTGAACAGATCAGGGAGTTTTCATAGTAGAACACATGAGAAACACATTTGCCCCAAATACTATATGATTTAAGCGATCATGTGGAAGCAGTTAAATAGTTGGACATACTGTAGTCATTGACTATATACCAATCTATATTGTGGCAGGTTTGGTCTGGTCCAAGGTACATGCTATGTTTCAAGAGGCAGGTATAGCTTTTATATGAAGCCTTTCAGGCAGTGGGTCCGGGTACTGCCGCTTTAAAATTCATCTGTACATTATTAAAGGTGGCGGACTTAAAGACTGTCTGGTATATGGTAAGTGGATATTGCCATGTGGTCGCAGTCCTAGTTTTCGGTGTTATTTTGTAGTTATAAACTCATTGGCCTTGTCAGTGCCGATGAAAGCACTACCACTGGTCTTTCCAGAGCGATAGGCTGAATATGTTTTTGTTCCCAGTTGGAGACTGAAAGCTGTTTATATCACCAGTTAAAACAATGCTAAGTAAGTTAATCATGGCAGTGCCAATTTTTTCCAAAGAGGAGATGTAACCAGGCTTACTTGTCTACCTGGTAGCCAGTCAAGGCAAAGGAAAACCATGCAAGATACATACATGTATCTGGAAGATGACAGGTAATGTAGTTATTTAGGCTAGAGATGTACTAATTGCTACATACAAAGTCTTCAATCTATTCTTAGGGCAGAAGAATTATTGTTCATTTATGTGGTGAAAATAGGCGTTTGCACTGCACAATAGAGACTATACAATATGACACAAAAACGTGGTGTTCTGTCAGGTTTCTGGCTGATAGCTGGTCCTCCCCCTCCTTTCTCTAGAGCCGTGGTGGTCCTCCCAGCCAGCTGGTCCCAATCTTATCAGAACAGGGGCAGCCGACTTCCGCATCACATGACTGCATGGTGCAGGGAGGTCATGCTGCATAATCGGAGGAGGGCACTGTGCTCTTCCTCCTTATTCTGGGCGGGCCCTTAGAAGGTTGGAGGGCCGCTCCTGTAGCACCCAAGCTACTTACCAATTACAAAGTGAAATGTTAATAAACTATCAGATGTAGGCTGATATTTATTCATTGTAGTAATTATCCATGTGGCACCATACAGGTTTCTTTAAATTATCTTGCAAATTAATACATTAACATAATTGTAATACAATAACTACAATACAAAGCCATCTCTTATCTATACATAAGCATGCAATGCTTGGATCGATCACTGTTAAAAAGTCCAGTTTCAATAACATCTGAAAGAGTAATGCTCATTTTCAACTTTTATCAGTAATTGGTGTTACCTAGTTCTAATTGCTATTGTCAGAATGTCTGCAGGCCTCAATATCCTCATGCATACCTCTTTTTCAATACTAGGAAGAGGGGGGGGGGGTTCACTGTAGTCACGTGGAAGGGTGCAAGCCTCTCAGCACATACACATGCAGGCAATCCTCATTTATGTGATCTCTCAGCTACTAGTATTTGGCATCTAGTGTTAAAGGCATACGGACCTCATATTTTAATGCCACACAAGTTTACTGAAGCATTGTCATAACCATGCACAAGTATACCATATATAATGTACCTTTCCATATTTTGTATTTATAGAGGATATTTTTCACAGACCATTATATTAATACATACTGACATTGGGATAGTAGGAGCTTTTTAAGCACTAATTACAGTCCTGGGATTATGTCCTGCCAACAAATAGCATGAACACGCCCCAATATGGTGAGACCACATCCCCAAAGAGGTGATATTATGCCCCATTTTTGTGTGCACGGCACCACTAAATGGCAGTGTGCACAGCTTGTCCAGATATGTGGGAGAATACTGTTGGGAGCTATGTAGTAGCCTGTTATAGCTACTGTTATTCTATTACTTTGTTGGGACAATAAAGTTCATTTAAGAAATGCAAAGAGCACTGACCCACAATACTTGTGTAAACTAGTGTAAACGCACTACTTCCCCACCTAGGGAATTTTAAAGTTCACGCTGCACCCAGAAATACAATCTAGCTGTGCAAGTTTGAAGATCCACCTGAAAAATCATATAATCACGCAAAACAAAATCTCCCTTTGCATGTTGGTGCACCCCTGTACCTAATACATACTTGCAAGAGAAGCCCCCATTCATCCAAAACCTGACCATCGGCAGGTGAAAAGCACTTGTACCCCTGCCACATAGGCCCCTACTAATCAATGTGCTTCCCCAGTACAATTTGGTGCACTTGTGCAAAAGTAGCATTGTGTCATCACAAAGCATTTCTATTGCGGATTTTCACTTTTGTAGTTGGTAAAATAACCCTTAGTGTTGCTATACTGTATTAAACGGATGACTGCAGTGAGGCTGAATATTTTCATCTGTAGACAACTTAATGATAATATTTGTAAATTATTGGAATATCCGCTGGAGGATGCAAATAAAGCAAATGCCCCCAAAAGTGCAAAAGTGCACAAACAATTAAAGCATGCAGATTAAACAGTCAGTTTATGCCTCTGACACCATACAGACTGTTCAATATCACCATAAACAAATAACACCATAAACTAACAGCAATTTGTTGGTGACACAGGATAGACAACTAATTTAATGATTCAACCACTGGACAGGTACAAGTGTTCTTCTACTATCATTACAGCTAAAATGTTTTATAGCTTTTATTCTAGTTAAAGGATCTTTAACACTGTCAGACTCTTTCAGATCACAACATCAAACTTCAAATATAGAGATTACAGTGGTGATGATATATGGAGAGGAAAGGAAAAACACAACGTGAATCATTTGCTTCTTGACCAAAAAATTAGCAAATCAACTGAAACTTGATGTGAGTGAAATGAGAGAACAAATATAACAGCAACTTACAATGTAAAGCATATTCTAAGTAAACAGTCTTTCAAGTGTTTATATCTTTCTGTCCACATATCAGATAACAGCGCCACCTACTGTAAGTGCATCACTAGGTTTGATCACAGCCACAGTAGTTAATTTGCTAGAAGAAACATTCACACTACTTTGAGCAGATCTTCAGTGCAAAGTGATGTAACAGTTCCTGATACGCATTACATACGTCTGACAGATTTAAAAAATGCACAGTCCCTATACCCTAAAATAAAAAAACACTTGCAAATTCTGCAATACTGAAAGTATCAAAACTTGCAACAATCTCTATAGAATATAATTATATATATATATATATATATATATATATATATATATATATATATATATATATATATATATATATATATATATATATACACACACACACATATACACACACACACACACACACTTATTCTGTCATAGAACTCGCCCGAACTGAGTGTTCCGGCACCTGTTTTCGACTGAACTTTTGAAAGTTTGATGTTTGGTCCATGTGGACTTGAATCGCCCTGTTGAGTGTAGCAGGCGCCAAAATCATGCGCACATCGCCCGCACCGGTTTTGATGGCACTGCTTGGTTTGTGGCACACAGCTTGTGATTAGTCGTGTGGTCGCACGCTGAGTGCTTACTGCTGGCGGCGACCGTCATGTGTTTCGTTGCACAACTGACGTGTGTGGGTGTGTGTACAGTGATTGACTACGTGATGTGAGTTCCGGCACCATTTTTCATACAAAAAAAGCACTAATATATATATATATATATTTGTAAAATATATGAATTTAAGACAATTCTATTTATTTGCACCTTTAATACTATATTTCATAGACTTTTAAGTTATAGTGGCTAAAAATATCTACAATCTCAGGTTTAGATTATACTTACCAACTTTTGCAGCCAGCTGTACGGTAGGAGCTCTATCTTGGGGGCGTGGCCACGTGAATAGTGCTGTTAGGCCACGCCCTCAGTCAATCTTTGCCCAATTCAGCATATCGGTGGGTGGGGGCGGGCCAGGATGATGCGTTTAGTCCCGCCCCCACCAGCTTCACTAACGAGGTGAGCTGGACCCGGGAAGTTGTCCTGCTCTCCAGGGAGTACTCCCAAAAATTCAGGAGTCTCCCGGACATTCCGGGAGAGTAGGCAACTATGGTTTAGATCGAAGACACCATTGATAATGGTTTTCTTTATAATTGAAAAGTAATGTTTTTCTCCAGATTACTGAGCCAATAAATGCCAATCTGTGTCCTAGTAGGCTTGTAGACTTGCTTTGATTTAGAGAGTGAGCATCACACAGTCATCCTTACATTTCAGGGTATACAGTGAAATATCATCAATAAACTACTGTGCAGCAGCCCAGTAAAAACACACACACATTGCTGTAAGGTGCAAAAGTCACAGAATTGACTAAAAGGTTCAGTGAGTGACACGTCCTTTCAGAAGGGCAGATCATTTACTATATTACTATTTGCATATAACTTTTTCCAAGGACAGCAAATGTTTCTCCTTGGGTAAGAAAAAAATGTTTATACTGCAGTTTGGAGTGCTATAAGGATAAATCATCATTTCATCACCATTTATTTATATAGCGCCACTAATTCCGCAGCGCTGTACAGAGAACTCATTCACATCAGTCCCTGCCCCACTGGAGCTTACAGTCTAATGCCCTAATATAGACACACACACACAGACAGACAGATAAGGGAACAGACAGACAGAGACTAGGGTCAATTTTGATAGCAGCCAATTAACCTACCAGTATGTTTTTGCAGTTTGGGAGGAAACCGGAGCACCCGGAGGAAACCCACGCAAACACAGGGAGAACATACAAACTCCACACAGATAAGGCCATGGTTGGGAATCAAACTCATGACCCCAGTGCTGTGAGGCAGAAGTTTTTATCCTTATAATAGTATGAAAGTGGTGTAATATTATTTCAAGCAAGATGACATCATGCCAAGTGGGAGGGGGAATAGTAGATTACTTGAATCAGACAAGAGGAAGAAAAGCAGCAGTGTCTAGGATACTTCTTTCTTAACCCCTGATTGGTAAATATACCAAGGATTGGTGTATTATAATACTGTATATTATTGCCGGCACCAGCGGTGATCAGAGGGTGGGGAGCTGTTCTTGGCATCACTATCAGCAGAATTTTCTGCAGCATACAGAATGAACAGTCTGCAGCTGCTAAGAGGCTTTAAAATCACATTTCCCAGTCTATCCAGGAAACACTGCAAAGCCATCTCACATGACTTATTGGCAGAGGATGAGAACATGAGGAAAATGTATTTGTACTGCTTTGCTGCCCTCTAATGGTTCTGCTGCTTCCCCTCCCCCAAGCACCCATTTCCTTTATTTAACTGTAATGCCCTATCCTTTTCAGAAGCACACACAGTAGAATACAGGCGGCACAATGCAAAGTCCAATTACATAAAACATGCATTAAATTTAATACGCCAATCCTGGTGTTAATAGCTATTTTGAATATTAAAAAATTGTGCCAGGAATGGATATTAAAAATGTGCCACATTTCTATCAATGCAAAGAAAACCATCTTCATATTATCATTACTTATATAATATCTACACTGAAGAAACTATATAAATATTCACCATCTAATTTCTATGAAGAGCTGCTGTTTTATAACCATTTAAACATAAAGACCCAAAAAAGAATCTGTGTATGGTTCATAAGTGGTAATTGTTACAGTTACCATATGCCAACCATACACAGATTATTTTTTTTCTATATATTAATAATTATGTTAATTTTATTAAAGATAAGATTAAATACTGAGGGATGAAAATAAAACCATAGGGAAGTAGTACTGAACAGATACATGGGTAAACATTTATTGGGATAGGCCTTCAGAAGCTGGGGCCTGCCATGTAAATCAGGGACAGTTGGCAGCTACAACTAGGCATGTAGTGTCTGGTAATCATTTACTAAGCACAATCCCCCAGGAGGGGCATTGTGTCATGAGTGAGGACATTACTTAAGTATGGGGCTAGTTGCAGAGTAGTGGGTGTGTGGGAATTGATCATTAATGGAGGCCCTCTCTAGTAGTAAGCTCTGTTCCTCCACCTTTCTGTCATTTTGTTTATCTTGAGTTCCCCACTTTCACTCAAGAGAACAGATTCCTCCCTGGAATGACTGCGGAGTTAAGTGGTACCCTTAAAATTAACAATTACCATATATTATGACCTCTCTACACGCTGTAGCAAGTTGTAAAAGCAAATGAAAAACAGCAACAGGTAAAAGATCTAGCGTTTGCTGGGCTTGAAGACCATGAGACGATTCAATTAGCCATGGGATGTTTATGGTAATAATCCTTCTCTCATTTTCACTCGCCTAGAAGTCCAAGCAAAAATTAGCGATTTTTTTTCTGTGCCCTAATTGCAGTATATGAGAGCAGAAACACATTGCACAAGGTTCCATAAACTTATTAAATCAGCCCCAAAGAATCCCATGATTTAAGGACATAAGCAAGGAAACAAAATGCAATCTTGAACTAAATTGCAACATTACAGGCTGAGTGGAGACAGAAGCAAACATATACAGAGCTACAGAACTATTGGTAGCCTAAATTAGATAAATGCAGAAAGACAAACAGAGCAAATAATTCTTTATAGGAGGAAAGAAGTGCTGTGGATGCAGAATACTAGCCCTGATGTCCCCTAATTTAAGCCATAAATGAGGCTAAACTATGCACTATTCTAGTAGAAAAAGTGTATATTTTATTTATTAAAATATGCGATTCTAAAGTGGTAGAAGGTGGAACTCTGATGTGACGTTCAGACTTTTACACCACTTTCTGCCCCTCTGCCAACCTAGGCACACTTCTAGTTTGCAGAGGCATTCTCCTGGGACCACAGCTCTCGCTTTTCACAACAAGGTTTCAGGCTCATTCAACAGCGATCAGAAATTAGAACGCTGTCTATTTCCTTGCTCCTCTGTTTTAATAAAAATATATGTTTGTGGTGTGGGTGGGGGATTCAATGTGTCACACAGTACCTCTGAGAGGCACTCCGAGGTGATGTAGTTTCCCTTGTCTTTATTTTCACCATTCTCTTGGAATGTACAGGAGACTCCCGGGACAGCAGGCCATCCTCCCACATCCTGCCCACTTCCTAGTGAAGTGGGTAGGATAGCAGCCTCCATGACGCGATTCGCTATGAATTGCGTAATTTGGGCCTGCTCCCCCTTAGTAAAATGGCAATTTTGAATCATTGCATCGCGGGGCCAAAATGAAGGCCATTTGCCATGCCCTGCCCCTTCCGTGGTCACACTTGACCTCTCCTCCGGAAACTCCCGGATGGAAAGAGTAAAAAGTTTGTACGCTTTATATACAGAATAGTGTAAAAAAACAGAAAGCTCTACGTATCCTTATTTTAAAAGTATGTTGTTACAAACATATCATTTTTTCCCACACAAGCAAGCCTCCATACTACTCAGTTTTTACCTTTGTGACGATTTGAAGAATAATTCAAACCAAGAATTTGGTGTCTGTCTGATTTTCATTTGGACAGTACATTTTTGGATGCTTTGCCTAGCTATCAGATTTCCCAGTTCAGGTTTCAAAGTGATTAGGGAAGGACAAGATGATTTCGGAAGAGAAGCTGGCTTATTGGCCTGAAGCTATTTGTAGCATAGTATGGTTTAGTGCCTGCAGGTCTGTTGCTTTAACTTTTTAAATGTCAGTGATATGTTTCAGATTAGTGTGTTAGTGGTAAGATTTTCTGTGCATGCTTAAGGTTCTTGCTCAGACATAAACACGCTGCCAATTTTACTCCTTTGCCCCCCCTCTCCCCAAGAGATCCTGGCGTAGAGGTCAAGAGTGTGTGTGTGTGGGGGGGGGGGGGGGGGGGGGGAGGAGCTATGGGTGTGTGGCACTTAACGTGGTTTTGGTCACACCCACCATGACAATTGTGGCCCCTGTGCCATCATCATCACTAGGAAGTGGGCAGGATGATAGTCTGCTTTCCCAGGAATTTCAGGGAGAGTAGGCAAGTATGGGTTTAAGTACAGCAGTATGTTGTATATAGTGAGCCAAATGCTAGTATATTTTCCTATGTTCACATATTACCATGTTTTACTAACCAACAGACTGGAAAGCTGCTTACACAGCACACTTCTTAAATATCCACAGTGTTTTTAGTTTTTAAAGGTTTACAAAAATTCTGGAAAGTGTCATATTGTTCTGATGTGTTTGACTGTCCCACATGTCACACACTTGCACATCATCACATAAGCAGGGCCAGTGCTAGGGTCCATGGCGCCCTAGGCATTTTTACAAAATCGGCGCCCCCCCCCCCCCACACAAAAATCCCCCCGTCTTTCCTTACCTTGTCTCACCACCGCCGCCTCTCTGCTCCGTCTCCTCCCCTCCACTCACTGACACTAGTGAGTGGATGGGAGGAGACGGAGCAGAGAGGCGGCGGTGGTGAGCAATAGCCTCTTCCCCCTCCCCGTGCATCTGAATGCTGTGCGGCGGCCGTGACAGGTATGGTCAGCGGTCGCCGCACAGTTTTAAAGTAATTTACCATTCTGTGGCGCCCTCCAGAGCCCGGCGTCCTAGGCAAGTGCCTAACCTTGCCTAATGGGAGCGCCGGGCCTGCACATAAGTATTGAGACATAGAACAATAATCTGCTATGGTTCACCATCTCATACATATAACTTGCAAATAATGGAAATATTAAAACAAAGTGCTTAACAAGGCCAATAGAAAATAACAGGGTACAATTATATTGTCGCGTTAGTATTTGGATTTCATTGGTGTAACAATAACCCCTGAAGTTCACTCTCTATTTTACTGTGTAAAGTCATGCAGTTTTGAAACAAACACGATTGTAAATTGCAATTGAATCTTGAGAAAAATCAGTTTTAAAAGCAAGCCCCTCCCTCAGTCTAGTACTTCCTGATAAAATGCATTGAGCATTATGTAAATTAGTGGTTGGATAGGGCTGAAGCTCTTGTGACACTCATTTCATGTTTTCATTCAAGGCCAATCTGTTAAAAACTGGTAGACTTCCTACAATGTTATGAAGTTACAGAGAGCTTCTCAGGAGCACAGCGGGCATGCTGCTGCCAGTGCCAATGCACTCAATCATCCTGAACATTGGTACCTGCCCAGAAGATGGCTTACCTCATACAAGCATGTACACAAATGACTTTAGAAGAAACAATGGCGTGTAGGCGACAAGCACTCTAATACATGTTGCTCATATACGGTGATCATCATATCAATATGAGCTTTGCCTTCATTGGCTGTTCATTGATTTGACAATTAAACTTTAGAGTTATTTGCCAAAACAAGAGCAAGTATTTGTATGTATTTATTGGCTTTCTTAAAGCACACGTCAAACTTCCCAATTCGAGAGGGCAAGCTGTTTGCAGCACTACCAATTATACTTTACATGCATACAGATACAGGTTAGTATAATTTAACTGAAAGGTAACTTGTCTGGCCTTCAGGTGTAACATAAGCTGATTTATATCCTGGGCTCTCACGTCCCCCTCTCTCCATTACATATCACGAAATCATAACAATTGTGATTTACTTTGTTGCCACAATATAGCAGTCTCCAAAACAGTTAACCATTAAAATACTATTACCCATCTTCAGACAAGCTGGTTATACACCTTTCTGTAACTTTTACTAAATTATTTCACTAGGCAGTGTTATTTGCATCCTGTGCATGAAGCAGAGCTCTCAGGTAATATGCATACATATATTTCAGTTCTATAGCCCTATTTAAAAGCAATATCTAGGTAACCATAAACAAGTCAGATTTTAGACATTTAAGAAGAAATGTATATTAAAATATGACTTTCCTGCAGTTATAAAGATGAGATTAGAATAAAGACTGTCTACACATAGGCAAATAGTCAAGTGACGGGATCATTATTCAATTTGGCTCCAGGCGAGTGGTCAAATCAGGTGAGATCCTGTCTTTTGTCTCTCAGGTCCAATGCCGGATCACTTTGCCTGCTCTGCAGCCTGTTGGTGAGGTCAGCTGTAAATTTCTGACCACTAAGCACAGTGGCTTAGTGGTTAGCATGAGTTCAATTCCCGACCATGGCCTTCTCTGTGTGGAGTTTGTATATTCTCCCCGTGTTTGCGTGGGTTTCCTCCGTGTGCTACGGTTTCTTCCCACACTCCAAAAACATACTGGTAGGCTAATTGCCTGCTATTAAACTGACCCTAGTCTGTGTGTCTGTTAGGGAATTTAGACTGTAAGCTCCAATGGGGCAGGGACTAATGTGAGTGCGTTATCTGTACAGCGCTGCGGAATTAGTAGCGCTATAAATGATAATGATGATAGAGCATATCAATTTGGACATTTTAGAACCACACACATGCAGAGATATTAGACAAATTGCTGGATATCAGTTGCAGTACTGTAATATTGCACTATGTGTAGCCAGCTTTGACACAGGAATATGCGGCATACTTATACCGATTTGTGTATTGAAGGACATGCAATGTTATATGCTCAATAAGGTAATATTAATAAAAAAATGTGTCATTTCTTTTTATGCTGACAAATATATAACAGGTTACATTTCAATTGTATAATTGTACTTTTGGTGCATATTGTAATACACAATATGTGCTATAAAGTGCTAACCTGTAAATCATGAAATAAAAAACAAACAAACAAAAAACATGTTTGGTTTAGCTGTTAAGGCAGGAAACAAAACACGTGTGTGTGTGTTTGCTACACATTCTGTGTTGCACAATGAAAATAAACAACAAGAAAATCTGAGCAGATTTAAACACAGATGTACCAATCGGTTTGTTAAACAAGTAGTAAAAACGGTGAAACGTAGAAAGGTTGCAGCTTTAGTGCCGACATCTGTTTCTATAAACTTTAAACAAGTGTGTCCTAAAATGATACATCAAAATTGCCTCATGCTTAAAGTAATTTAATTGCTTAGACTGCATAGAAGACCTCTGTATGAACTTTGACTTTACTAAATGCTTTATAATATATTAACGATGACAAATAGGACAGAAGATAAGTCCAACTGGAAAGTTATGGCGCAAACAGAACAACTGCAGCTACACAGTTCTGTAAAGTTAAGCAATTAATCTCATCAGTGATCACTTGTTTTGTTATAAGTTATATCTAATGTTCTGTGTTATGCAAATTAAACACTATTCATTTTAATCTCCTCGCATGGGCTTCACATTTTTGGTCCCACCCATAGTTTTTATTTGGATTCTAAGAGACCTAAGAGACATTAGGTGATTTTTCCTTTGGGCGATTCATTTCATCCCACTCTTTATAAAGTTATTGATTTTATCAGATGTGCTCAGTGTAACAAAAACTGTTAATTAACATATGTTATTGCAGATGATAATTAACATGACAAATCTTAGATCTATCTCTGATCTGTGCCTTGGCTTGTCTCGTCTCTGGTGACCACCTCTCACTTGCACCCAGAGCCGGATTAACAATAGGGCTAAAGGGGCTACAGCCCAGGGGCCTCAGGCATCTGGGGGGCCCGCCAGCATTCTTCGGATCGCCCCCGGCTCCGACTGTCACCTGTTCAAGGAGAATGGCAGGCAGCGAACAGCAAATGTTATGCTGTTACCTGCCTGCTGTCACTGTAGTGCTTCCGTGGCGCGCGGTAATCTCCTTACTGAGGAGATCTCGTGAGAGTGAGACTATGAGCCATAGTCTCGCTCTCACGAGATCTCCTTAGTAAGGAGATTACAGCGCGCCGCGGAAGCACTACAGGGAGTTGAACAACAGAAGGAGGTAAGCTCACGGGGGTGGGGGTGGGGCTCATGGGGGTGGGTCCTCACAGTACCCTTAGCCCGGGGGCCTCCCTTCCCTTTATCCGGCCCTGCTCGCACCTTCAAGACTTCTCCCATGCTGCTCCTCACTTATGGAATTCCCTACCACGCCCAATCATGCTTTCCACAACCTTCATATCTTTAGACAGTCTCTAAAAACCCATCTCTTTTTTAAAGTTTACCCTATCCCCTGATGCTCCTATTCCCACTAATACATACCCTTCACAGCTGTTCCAATCTCCACTGTAAGCCACACTCACTCCTCTTATTTCAACTGTGCCCTCTTCCACTTAGAATGTAAGATCTCTAATGAGCAGGGTCCTCCATACTCTTGTTTTCATGTCTGCATTTACTTTGTCTGCTTTGTATGTTCTTGTTTTACTTATGTCCTGTTCCCCACTTGCGCCTTGCAAATCTACAATAACAACAATAATAAATGACAGATGATTTTTCAGCCCCATTTATTAAAATCAACCCGGAACAGCACATCTGATAGGAGGCTGCCCTGGCGCTGATTGCACTTTCTTTAAAAGGCCCATTGTCTGATTCTACTCTCCGGTCACTATAGCAAAGTTGCTTTGCGCACAGACATACTTGCGATAGTACAAGGAGGGGAGAGGAGGTAAGCTGCAGCAAGGGTTCGGAGATCTCTCTACCATAATGTTCTTCCCATAGTCTTCAATGGCTAACTATTGCGAACAATTTGTTAAACGTCCAAAAAACGCAGTTCCCATAGAAACGCTAATAGTGGGGCTGCGTACAATAACAGTGGGACCACAGCAGAGCAGATATCTCTGGTTTTGGGGGATTAAAAGCTAATTGGATCTTAATAAATAAGCCCCAATGTGACCACCTAACTATGTTACAGAGAAGTCACCAGCTCTCACTTTACAACTGCATACCTCAAAACATTTGGGTATCTGGTATCGGGACAGGGAGTGTGGCTATGTCATGATGGAGCATGTCTAGCACTTTTGAAGTGCTATACACTTCCATTGCCGTGAGCACCAGTGCGTGCCGAACCGCTCACTACAGCTCTGCCATGCAGAGCAGCGTTGAATGAGACGTAGCTCACAAATTTCCCACCAGTGAGGCAAAGTTGTTCTGATCGAGAGAGTTGGGAGTTATGAAAATGAAAGTAAAGTAGGCTGCCATATTAGGATGGGCATATCTGGGTAAAATCAGACACCAGAAAACATCAATAGTTCGTCTAAAAACACAGAATTTGATGGCAGATTAGAACCACTTGGCCCATCCAGTCTGTCCATTTTTTATTAACCTATGGTAATCTCAATCCCTATTTGGTCCTTTAATCTTTGTAAGGATATCCTTATGTTTATCCCAAGCATGTTCAAACTTCTCTACAGTACTAGCCTCTACTACATCTGATGGAAGGCTATTCCACTTATCCACTACCCTTTCTGTAAAGTAGTTTTTCCTGAGATTTCCTCTGAACCTACTTCCCCCCAGTTTTAGTGCATGTCCTCATGTTCTAGTACTTCTCTTCTTTTGAAGAATGTTTCCATCCGGCACCTTGTTAAATCCCTTGATATATTTGAAATTTTCGATCATGTCCCCCCTTTCCCTCCTAAGCTTCAAACTATACATATTAAGATCTTTTAGTGTTTCCGGGTAAGTTTTCAGCTGTAGGCCATGCACCATTTTAGTTGCCCTTCTGTGTACAGTCTCCAGAGTATTTATATCCTTCTGGAGATATGGGATATAATATAACATAGCAAATAAGAAAAATAATAATACATTTTTATATATATATATATATATATATATATATATATATATATATATATATATATATATATACACACATATATATATACACATACATATATATATATATATATACACATACATATATATATATATACACATACATATATATATACACATACATATATATATATATACACATACATATATATATATACACATACATATATATATATATATATATATATATATATATATATATATATATATATATATGTATGTGTATATATATATATATATATATATATATATATATATATATATATATATATATATATATATATATATATATATATATCTATCTATCTGCTGCATGCAAAATATATAACAGGTGTTAATGTCTGGTTAGGAGAGAACACCAGTAAGGGTAACTGCAATTGTCACTGAAGGAGATAAAGTATAATGAGATATATGTGTATTCTGGAGATGTTTATTAGATGTAAATAACAGAATTTGGATAGAGATTGGATGTGGTGAATAAAGGACATTCTTGTGTTAAAGATGACACCTAGGCGGGTGGTAGTGTTTATTTTTATGTTGACCACAGAAATAGAGATGCCATGTAGGTAGCTACTGTTGATTGGTGGGAATATTATTAGCTTATGTGTTGAATGATCAAGTTTGAGGTAGAAAGAGGACATCCAAGATGAAATGTCACAAAGACATTCTTTAACATAGGCAAACGTCGATGACAGATCTGGAAAGGATAGATAAATGTGGGTATCATGCTCTTAGAAATGATCGTAAAATTCAAATGAGCTTATTAGGTTTCCAAGAAAAGTGGAATAGGGAGACTTACTGTACAAATATTCACAAGGTTACAAAACACACAAGGTAAAGTTAATGACATCCATGTTTTATTTAAAGCATATTTTCCTGTATTATACCTCCCAAATGTCCTTCGAAGACCCCATTCAACATCTTTATTTGTATTTCTGTTCCTTCGTTTTGCAAGCAAACTCTGTGTTTATTTACCTTTTTTTCTAGTGGAATACAGGCCAGAACCAGCATACCCAATCTCTTAATGGTGGCCTTGGCATACCGGGGACTGTAGTACTCAATGGAAAAAAAAAGCTGAATTTTACACTTAACAAATATGGAGTGCAAACTTCCCTACAATATTTACTTATTGCTTGGCCTTACGTCCCATTGCGTACCACAGGCTTTTAACTTAGAATATGCTTTAAGCATATCTTGAAATGTGTACATTTTTCATACTATGCTATGGCTCTGATTAGAAAGTAGAGTACGTCTTTTGAATAAACAATTTACACTTAAGTTTTAATCATAAATTGCATCTGATCCTTCATAAGATCCTAAAGGGGCAAATTTATGCAGTTGCAGGTTTGAAAAAGTGGAGCTCTTGCCTATAGCAACCAATCCGATTTTAGCTGTTATTTTGTAGAATGTACTTAATAAATGATAACTAGAATCTGATTGGTTGCTATAGACATCTTTTTCAAACCTGCAGCTTGATAAATTTACCCCAAGTAATTTATGGAAAATCACAGTTAAACATCATGTGAGGACAACCAGAGATCATCTCGTATTGCTACAACAAAACACTGCACATCTTATCTTATACCCCTTTCACACAGAGGCATGGGCTCTGAATAAGCCCGGTCATTTATCTGTGCGAATGGGTCATCCTGGGTCACGACCAGGGATATTCCCATGTTGGACCCAGATACAATATGGTATGAAAGGCGTTTCCAGGTTATTTTACCAGGTTCTGTTAAAAGCAGCTAATTTGCCTCTGTTACGTTATCTATAGAAGTTTCTGCTGTTCCCTTTTAATGACTCTACTTGAAAATACAGGGCAGACACAAGTCCAGTGTGAAAGTTGGCGATCTGGGATATACTGGGACAAAAGTGCAATGTGAAGAGATGCAACACATCAGATGAAACCAACACTCTCTCAGATTACTGTCACATCTCTTAGCTCACATGTCCCTCAAAGTCCCTAACTCGTCTCACATGCTTTCTTTATTCACACTATTGTACTGCCTTCAGTCACGCATTCGCTCACAGCTCCAAAAGACCATACTGATTAAAGTGGTCAGTGATTGGATCACTGATCAGTCTAAAAGCTACTACTGACTTCTAATTCTCCTTGTTCTCTCTGATGGTTTTTACATTGTTGACCACTCTCTTCTGATGTAAACGGTACATTTAGTAGGTTCTTCAGGACATCATCCAATCCTGGTTTCTCATCATATTTATTTATAAAATCACTCATTCAGTGTTTATTGTTCTAGACCGACCAACCCTACACTTATCCTATCAGATAAAATACAGCAAGACTCAGTCTGCACTTCTATATTTATAATGACTGCCACCGAAACAGACATTCACCCCTACAATTTACTTTGAATGTAGCAGCTACACTTTGTGGTATGCCCTCCTTCGCACATCAAGAATTTTTCTCCATCTCCACACCTTCAAGTGTTCCCTAAAAACTTCTTTCTTCAAGCAATTTATCAAATTACCCTCCTAACCTGCCAATTCCACCAGATTATCACCACCCTACACAATTCACACAAAACTTACATATGTTCTCTTTCTATGCTAAAACAAACTTCTGATGGCCAGAAACATTGCTGTGTGACTGGATCACTTAGCTCCATAAAGCACTTTTTACCCTTACAATCAGGCTGGATAGATGTGCAATATGTGGCACTTAGCCTCATGTATCAAACTCCTGTATTGTCCTGGGTTGGGCACTATTTTACGATGCTGGATATCCCAACACAACTTACCCCGGTAGGATTACATTGAAGACTGCATCACCGACTCACTGGAAACACAGGCAGCTTGAAAGGCAGACTTCACTAAATTGCTCTTAAGGTACTAATTTAAGGAGGCGCCACCTGCACAATGTACATGGCTTAGTAAAGAAACTTGTACAGGCGGCGCCTCCTTAAGTTAGTACCTTAAGAGCTCGGATGATAGTGTGTCTCTTCATTCTGACATCATCGGATGCTGCCGAGCTCTTCAGCTACCACAATTTAGTGAAGTCTCCCTTTCGAGCTGCCTGTGTTTGCAGTGAGTCGGCGATGCAGTCTTCGCTGTAATCCTGCTGGGGGAAGTAGTGTCAGGATATCCAGCATCGTAAAAGTGAGTACCACCGATTGCCCTATAGACTGTAAGCATGAGCATGGGAGGTTACATCTTGGACATTTAATACCAAGTCTTGTTTTATTACTGTGTTTGTTCTCAACTGTATAGTGCTACGGAATATGTGAGCACTATATAAATATTAATACATACTGTATGCTAGACTTAAGAAATAATTCAGGCTTTATCGAAGAGATTTTAATGACTGATAACTGTTGAACTTTGTGCTTCTTATATCTACATCCCCAAATTTCCAGATTTTTCTAACCTTCAAAGTCATATGTCATCGTGGGCTGTGCTGCAGAACCTGTTGGACAGGAATGCATTCCTCCTAACTCCCAATTTTAGCTCTGCCCCACTGGTGGGAATGTTGGGGGAAGGGACATTGGCTTAGTGGTTAGCACTTCTGCCTCACAGCACTTTGGTCATGAGTTTGATTCCCGATCGTGGCCTTATCTGTGTGGAGTTTGGTTCTCCCTGTGTTTGCGTGGGTTTCCTCCTGGTGCTCTGGTTTCCTCCCACACTCCATAAACATACTAGTAGGTTAATTGTCTCCTATTAAATTGATCTTAGTCTGTGTGTGTGTGTCTGTTAGGAACTGTAGACTGTAAGCTCCAATGGGGGCAGGGACTGATGTGAGTTCTCTGTACAGCGCTGCGGAATTAGTGGCACTTTATAAATAGATGATGATGATGAAGGGAGATAGCTAATTGCCATGCCCCCATCAAGACGTGGCCTCGCCCCCCGCATTGCTGCCTGGGACTTGAATGTGGGGAGGTATGGGAATGTTTCGTAAATACAGTTAAACTGAAAGCCAGTAAGGCTGGGTACACACTACAGAGAATTTCTTCCAATACAAAATCGTTAACGATTTTACCAATGACTGAAAGTCCTGATCAGCATACCGATTCTTGTGTACACACTATACACGTTTTACAAGATTTACTTTCAGATCTTGCTCTTCATCTGTCATAACCATCAGTTGAAAAGTTTGTGACTGTGTAAACTCCATAGAGATCTGCCTACACTGCTGGTCGCGGGGGTGCATACACACTTAAGAATTTTCCCGACATCATTTCATTGTTGATATCAAATTTTTTTGTCCATTTAGAAAATCAAACGATACAATGTGCTTTGGAACGATAAAACATGATCGTTGGAGCACACACACACTAACGCGATATTGGACCTAACAGTCTATTGTGTAATTGGCACGATAATCTGTTCAAAAACTTGTAGTGTGTACCCAGTCTAAAACTATGTTCACCACCACTGATATATTTTTATTTATTTTAATTAGATAGCACTGGTTACTGCAAGTAGTGTATTAACATTACTCTACCCCCCAGCATAAATATTATATTGGACAAACATCAGATAGTTCCCTGCAGCGGGTGAATTCAATTTAAATATGAGAATAATTGTAGTTGGTACATTTTTGCTTTTGAATACCACAACTCATTCTCCATTCTTTTTGGCAAAGTACTGTATCACTGCTTGTTTCTTTCAATACTAGTTATCTAGTAAACACATGCAGTGCCTCGTGTAACGTGCATTCTCCAGTAGGAGACTTTCACATGATTACCTATCACTATTTCTATATGGCAAAAATAGTTAAAAGACTCAAAGGGCTAGATTTACTAAACTGCGGGTTTGAAAAAGTGGAGATGTTGCCTATAGCAACCAATCAGATTCTAGCTGTCATTTATTTAGTGCACTCTACAAAATGACAGCTAGAATCTGATTGGTTGCTATAGGCAACATCTCCACTTTTTCAAACCCGCAGTTTAGTAAATATACCCCAACGAATCAATTAGTTATTATTATAAACTGCTAGTAAATGACTTAAGTGCATGTATTTTTCACCATCATTGTTACCATGTAAACTGGTACAACCCCATTCTAAAAAGATGTGTGCAGATCATGAGGCCACTCTAAAACAATCTAAAGACGTGAGTCTTCAAATTAGTGATGGGAACATTAAGGTAAGTCTTAATGCATGGCATGGCAAAGAGAACTCAAGAAGACATAAAAAAGTACAAACTATTAATTAGAACATACAGTAAAGATTTAAATTGTTAATGTAAAATTGTCCCTATCACAACCCTTACATTTGTGCCTGTTTCGGTTAAGGGGTGAGAATGTTCAGAACACTTATAACGATCAAGGTATTTTTTTTATTTTAATGTGCTGTTATACACAAGGAAAAATAAGTTGGATGTATAAAAGAGTAGTGACATTATGCGAGTTCTTATATCTAGAAATATATTATATGTGATGTTAAATCCTTTTGTGTCAAAAAAGACAAAAGTATTATAGGAGTGAAACCTTTATTGGCTAACCAAAAAATGTTTTATTATATTTGCTAGCTTTCAGAGCACAGAGGCCCCTTCATCAGGCAAGCTTACAAATGAATGACTGAGAAAAAGGCACAACTTTTAAGAGCCGTTACATCAAGAAATTTGTACAGGGGGGGGGGGGGGGAGATAAATCATTAAGATAAGCTAAAGTAATAAAAAGGAGGTTTTCATTATGGATGAAAAAGTAAAAGTCCTATGAGTTCAGAGGTCTGCACTCTGCTGTAGGGAGTGAACAGTATCCGTCTGAAGGGGACTGCAAGAGGGGGTGTGGCTAGCCATCAAAGAGGCAAGACCAGACATTAGAGGGATAGTGGTCAGCCCACGAAGGACAGCTAGCACCATAGTGTAGTATTTAAAGAATGTGGTGTGTGTAGAGTACACAGTCTTGACCTGCCCCTTAGATTGGGCAGAACAGTCACCAAAAATCGGGATTGTCCCACTAGACTCAGAACATTTGACAGACAGCCCTACCTGTTCTTGTCACCACCTGTGTCTGCTGTTTTCTTTAGTTGTGGCTTGTCTGGATACTGAAATGTTGGGAGCCCAATTTGGAAAAAAAATTGGGTACATTTAGAAAATTATAACCAGCACCGGCATTAAATCAATAGGACCCACAATTAATACTTAGGCCTTCCTCCAGCCCCAACATTAAAGTAATAGTATTCCAATTTAATAAACTTATTTCCCCTTCCTCAAGACAGCCCCAGCAATAAATTAATAGTATTTACATATAATAAATATACCTATTTACTGCAACCATCACTGCCATTAAATAATTCATATTCACATTTAATAAATAGACCTCATGCTTCTCAAGCTCAGCCCCACATTCAATTAATAGCCCCCAAACCACCCCATCTTAAATTAATAGTCCCCACTATAAAATTAAAATGCCCCAACTTCACCCTACAAACAAAATCGCACCCATTAGTTAGCCACCACCTACCACACACACATTACATTGCCACAAGCCCACTGTGCCATCACGCACACACACATTACTGTTCCCCTTCATCAACATGCTGTGCCTCCTTATGATCACACAGCACCCTATATGCTGATTTTGCTCCCCCCCCCCCATCATCACCCTATGCCATGCTGCTTTGGTCCCCCCTTCACCATATGCCATGCTGCTTTGGCCCCCCTCTCACACTGCCATGCTGCCTTTGCCCCTTCTCACTCTGCCATGCTGCCTTTGCCCCTTCTCACTCTGCCATGCTGCCTTTGCCCCTTCTCACTCTCTGCCATGCCGTCTGTGCTCTCCCTTCACTCTTTGCCATGCTGCCATTACTCCCCCTTGCTTCTGTTCTTGCACTTGCCTTTTTCTATCGGCTTCTTTCTTCTCTTCTTCTGTCTTCTCGCTGACTCCTCTCTGCATCGCTCCTCTCTGCATCGCTCCTCACTGAACATCGGGCGTGACAACGTCAAGCCCGACATTCAGTGAGAATGGAGCATAGAGGAGGAGCGCCGGTGCTGCGGTCACGTGAGTATTTTTTGTTTTAGTTTTGTAGTTACACGCTCCCCCCACCAAGGAAGAGGGGAGCGATCAGGGTCGGGGCCTACCGGGGGATAGCCCGGTCCCCCAGTCCGACCCTGGATGTGAAGTGTGTCCATGTAGTGGGTCATAAATCCAAGTGTTAGATTGAGTCTTTTAGTCAATGACTGGAATGTTAAATCAGCTTGAATTCCCATATTTTTCTCTCCCTGTCATTTTTAAAAAGACCTTTCAGTATTAGGACTTTTAAATCTGTCATACGGTGTCCTGGTCCAGAGAAGTGTATACCCACGGGGGTGTCCAGAGTCTTCTTTATTGTGTGTCTGTGTAAACCTATCCTGGATTGCAGTTTCTGCTTAGTCTCCCCAATGTAAATTCCCTCAGGGCACCTTGTACACTGTATCATGTACACCACATTGGAGGATGTACATGAGAATGTGTCAGTGATATTAAAGTCCCGTTGTGTGTTGGGTATGTAGACTGTGTTTGTTGGTAGGACATAGGTGCAGGTGTTGTGGTATCACTTCTATAATACTTTTGTCTTTTTTTACATGAAAGTATTCAACATCACATAGATTTTTCTGGCTAACACGGTACTGCAATAATAATAAAAAAATATTTTTTGCTACACATAGAAATATATTAAATATATATTTTACATATACATACCTCCCTGACACAAATCACATCACGTGCAATCTTAAATGGATTGCATATGCTAACTGACATACTTGCTAGGCAGTATATGTTTTTTTTCCGTTCGGGCTGTTAGTCTGTTGCATGTAACCAAGTTTGTGCAGCACCCAAGTGGGATGGGGCTTTGGCTGTGAGCAGATGAAATGCTGTTCAAAGTCAATTCGCTTGTTGGCTTTAGGGATAGAAGAATTAATGAGAAAATGAGAAGGCGGCAGATGGTATAGCTGTACTCCTCACTGCACACGTCCTCTTCTTGAAGCAGTTTCTAAACATACAAAGCTCCAGGGCCCCACCTGGTAGCGGTATAATTACCCTAAATGTGCACTTATGTTTCATTACACCTTAGCTATTACTATGTGCACTGATTACAAGTATCAATCCCTTTCATTTCCATTCACCTCTCTTCAGTCTTAAAGCAAACAACGAAGAAAACTCTGTGCTGCCTTCCACTTTAGAGCACAGCTCATGCTGAGAAAGAAGCAGCCAGGAAATTATTTGTCACTCTGTGGGAGTCCTATTGGGCCTCATAAGGATGACATCACCCTTCGCTTACCAATAACAATAGTGCTAACTAAAAGACAAAATCAACAAACCTCCTTTTGCTCTAGTCTGAAGTTGTGGCAGGTGCAACTTCTGATGCCTAAAATGAGTACAGCATTAGGCTTCTAGCTTAAAACTGCTCCTTTTTGATCGCAATGCAAAGCAGAAGTTGGCTCTTTCCATAAGGCCGTGCAGCTGCCACTGGCTTCCACTGCAGATGCTTTCATTAATTTTATCAAGGGCATGCTGAAATAAGTGCTTATTCAGCATGCCGGCTATTTGGTAGCAGCTGGAGGTATAAAACAAACTATCAGAACAAGACTGCACTAACTCATCATGTAAATTAAAAAGGTTTACCTTCTCCTGAGCGAATGGACTAGGGGCTCTATTGTATTATTTTCAGAAACATGCTGTTTTTTTCAAAATGCTACAGATAGGTGTAATTAGATAGCAATACATATTTTAAAATACATATTACTATATATATATATATATATATATATATATATATATATATATATATATATATATATATATATATAATACAATTTTGTAATGGATACTACAGGTAGTAAGAGCAAGGCATGTTGCACAGTTTACAGTGTATACTGTACTTTTAATTTCACCACAAATAGGCTTCTATCTTTCAGTGCAGGAGAACTTTAAATAGAAACTATTATGTGTTAGGGCTGTTAGAATGCAGTTAGACATGGCAAAGCATGTTTATTTTCATAGTCTCTATGAACGAGCTATAAAACATTACACAAAAATGAAATATTCATGGACAAATAACTGTTTCATCTCTATGAGGCTAGTATACTATAGGACAAAAGCCAAAAACATTTTTGTTTGCGATAGAGTGCACCCTGTAGGTCAAGGGTTTTCGATGGAGATGAGCTTCCATTTTTAAGCCTATTTTGCAAGCCTATTTAAAAATTATTTTGGCGGTACATGCACCACCGTAACCACCTTATCGCTATCTCAATATGGTATGGAGATAACAGAAGAATTGCAATAAAAACACATGTATGTTTATTCTTTGAATAAATATAAAATATATTTTTTAAAAAATATATTATTTTCATATTTTTAACTAATTATTTATTTTAAATTAGTTGATCTGAAAACCAAGTATGGGCTTTCAGGTCCACTGCGCAGGCACGAAGCAGCTAGAGAGACACACATGTGCGGACTCCAGACACTGGCCCGGCATAGCGGTAAATTAATCTTCACTGCTTTAGGCTGGACCAGTACAGAGATAACAGATTTTTATTTATTTATTTTATGGCTCCAATAAGCGCACATGGTAATTACACTTATTAGTAAATGGCTCCTACATTTCTTTTGCCAGACCCATTAGAACGCAATATTTCTTCAGGACCACTCTGAACTTTCAATGAGTCAGGGGTCTAAAACAGTGAACAAAGTATATAGAAAGTGTGCATACTATATGAAATCATGCTGAACTTGACCTTCAGATCCAAAAATTTATTTCAGTAATTTTCCAAAATAAGGGACAGGGTGTTAAAGGCAAAAACAGGGATACAAAAAAGCAAATTTCCCCATAATTCAGCACATAGATTATTATAGATTATGAGTCTGGCTGTTGAAATGTAGATTAAAACCATGATCTCTTTAATAGAGAGAGGTGGGAAAGTAGTAAATGGGGGTACAGATGAATGGAAAAAGGACACTGAATGTTTACAGCTTACACAGATTGATTGACACTTGCCAATTCTGATCACATACGGGTTATTAGGTCCATCAGGAAAGGGAGTAGGTTGCATTTAAACTGGGAAGAGCTTACTATTGTAACATTGTGCCAACTATTCAGTTGATCAATAAACAATTTTTATTATGGCATAGTTGTTATTTTACCTTATACATTTTCCATCAAGGGCTGTAATAAAAGAGGCAAAAGGGGAATTTGCCTTCATAGTAATGGAGCCTCTATAGGAGAAACTCTTAAACCGTTTCCAACCTTGCCTCTTGGTATTAAAAGTAGGCAAGAGTCACCTTGCATCAATCAAGATACCTTTCTTTTAAGCTAGCAGACCAAGCTGAGACCACTTACTCAATTCAGCCCTTATGATAACCCGTACTTACCATTAACATTAGTTTAATTCCTAAATCTGTACCTCAAATTGTAACCCTAGACCAAAGATCAAACAAAGTCTAAATCCTTAAAGTATAAACTTGGCTCAAGCTGTAAAACGGTCTCAAGTCATAACAAGACTCTCATACAGTGTCCCCAAATGTAAAAATAGTATCAAAATTAGTATGTTTGTCATTTCTCTTTTACAGATGGATGTCTTATGGAATCTGAACACTGCACTTTTGGTTCTAGAGTTGCATGTTATACCTCATGTTTTGCATGGCAGCAGCCACTAACATGATCTTTGTCCTGGTCACATATATGTCTGATAAAATGACCCGTCAGGTTTGTCAAAAAGTACATTTTTCATGGGGCATTGTGTACTATGGATAGGCTAACCTATGCTCACTCTGTCCAGGAAAGTGCTAAGTAAAACAAACATTTTTTAAAAAAAATCTGGAGGCAGTGGTCTCCTACTGCCTTCAGTGTAAAGCTATCAAATTCCATACACTTACATTTCCATTACATCTTCATAACGACACGTCTAAATTTCCACTTTGACCACTGCCTGGGGGTCTTCTGTTAAGTTCAAGTCCTAATAAGCACCAGTCTTATTACCAGTATACTTAGACTGTAAGCTCATTTGGGCAGGTTCATATTTATCTTCTGTTTCCTATCATTGTATGTTATTGGTTTGTGCCATGATCTCCTCAATGTTCAGCACTGCACAACATAATAATGCCTGAATTAATAGTTAATAATGCAAACCTAAGGGCACAATTCACCTATCAGGGCAATAATAATTTATTCAGTTTATTATTAAAAACCATCCCCCCTAATCAACTAAATTAGTTTTTGTACCATTATCTCAACATCAGTTATAATATCATTACACCATCTGTGAATTCCAGAAAAGACATGAAATAATGTGTACTACAGACTACTTAATTACTACCAAAGAACAATGCTAAAAATAATTCTAATGACAAGTAATACACAATGTCAGTCTTCCACTGTCCTGTCTAGCTCTGCCTTCGACCAGCATAATTAGTAGAGCCAAGATGAATAGTCAACTATACAGATCTATCAGCCAGAACAATTTTAGGTGTAAAACATTAAAATAAAAAAAATAAAAAGTGTGCGTAAACTATACAGTGTTAAAAAAAACTTACCACTCAATATAAAGTGTATTATTTTCATCTTCAAGCTCTGTTCTTGCTCACTGGAGACACCTGGCCAGAGGGTTTAAAACTCACAGAACAGAATCTTGGGAGTTATTTTAAGAGCCATTTTACAACAAAGGCTAGATCTAATAATGCAACCTTAGGGGTGAATGCACAGCCTGCATTGCCTATCTGCTTGCCTCTCTGATTGAACCGAATTCTGTTCACTGCACAAAATACATGTTAAACAAAACTTTGAAAAGGGACTCTATAGTGATTTCAAGGGCCACTGGCTGTGTGAAAGATCCCTCTAGTGATCCCTTTGCCAGAGTTCCATTTCAGTTTGATGTAGAGGGGTTAACTTGGGCTAAATGCACATATGCATCCACACAACGTTTCATATAAATGCAGCCAGTGCTGGATTTAGAAGAAGTCACAGCTGCAGTGACAGAAGCAGGGATGATAGTTTTTACTTCAGTGTATTCTGATGATTTTTAGCAGGTTTGTTTGTTATCAAGCAAAAATGGATGGAGGGAATTGTAAACCAATTTCAATAATCAAGATGGAAAACTGGTAAACTGCGAGGAGATTGGATCTGAACATGATTTAACTAAGGCAAGGATGATGTGTGTAATGCTGCCATATTTATACTGTGTAGGACCAGCCACACAAAATGCCAATGTACAAATATTAAGCCTATTCTGCTTGCACCAGCCCTGTTGTGCAATTAATAAACTGTGACTCACATAGTGAATGTTAAAATTCTTTAAGGTTTGTGGCTATGTACTTAGGGTATTTTTTTCTCAACACAAATAATCAACTGAAATGACACATACATGCAGGAGCAGGCTGGGCTGGGGGTCAGGGGGACATCTGCCCTATGGGCTGGTCCATACTGGGCTACTTTGACCACCTTTTTAGCCCTTTAAAATGTTCCTAATAAGATGCTGAGTCGAGTCTTTTCCCCCTTTGCTAAAATTTACCAGCCCTCACCTGCATACATGCTAGGATAAAACATTGCACACAGCATTTCTGATTACAATATGAATGGGTGACAATCCTTGCATATAGGGTAGGAAAAACGCACCTTTTACTGCTGACAATATCATGCCATAGCTGGCACAATGTGGTGTCATTAGTGCACTCATCACAAAGCACCAGTCAGGAGTACACAATACTTTTTGTGTACCCCTGTTTGGGAGATCATGCTCTTAGAAAGAAAGAAAAGAGAGGAAAAAAGAAAAAGAAGAGAGCCCCTTTGAAGTTTCCATACCTGAAAGTCCCTGTGGGCATAGCAGCATTCACATTGCTGGTTGCTGGAGGACGTGTGGCTATGCAAAATGTAACACAATTCTTACCCCACCTCTCTGTTGTAGCACATATCTACCTGCAGTACAATTCTTCTACACCCTCTTGCCAGACCAGCTCACTACTTGCTTGTCCTGTGATGAGGATGGAGTTAAAATACAGGCAACAGGGCCGTTACTAGGGTTGTGGAAGAGGGGCGACTGCCCAGGGTACAATGCTAAAGGCGGCGCAGTTTAGGAATATTTTAGGTTAATTTGGTTAAAACTGACAATATGAGACTGTGGTCATGCCTCTCTAGTAAGGCTAAGCTTCGCAGTACAACGACAGTTTAGCTGAGAATCAGAATGTTACAGCCATTGTGAGAGCCAAATAATGTGGGGCCAAGACAGATACATGAGGGACTCAGGACAGGTATTACTGTAGTATTCCTGCCCAGGGTCCCCCCCTACCTCAGTACCGATGCATTTGGGTCTCAAACACTGACCTTGTGAGCCTTATGCAGCTGTGGCTTGTGCATCTATGCTTTAGTCTTGCTATATAAAGAGACACAGTATGTCAATAACTACCAAGTATATATAATAAACATAGATTAAACCATATAATCAAACTGAGAAATATATTAGACCACACTACTACCAAATCCAGCCTAAGTCAATGGTTACGGTATTTTCCCTAATTGAAATAAGTCACATTACTTAAAACTCTAGATGTTCCTATTAAACTGTTTCTTAACATTTCCCACACAAGTTACCTTTCACCTCATCATATATCTATTATAGGTCTTTCTGATAACTCTAATTACCACAAATGTGTGTGTGAGTCTCAGGCCAAGTTATTCCACTGCTTCTGGGGCTGCCCCATTGTAAAGGGCTGCTGGACCTGCAAATGGAGGCTCGCTATGGCGGAGCTACTAAACCATCTGCCAGTTACACCTGAATGGGCAATCTTGGGAAATTTGCCAAAAAACGTGAGCGCTTCTAAAGGGAGCAAAAAGTTACTAATGGCAAATTTGGCAGTGGCCAGAAAGTGTGACCTCCACATGTGAATCTAGAGCTCTCCATCTACACTCAAACATTTTAAAGAAATAATGTTTTTTTAATATGCAAATGGTCTAGTTGGAGGCTTCCCACTAGAAAGAAAAGCTCACTTGTAAGTTCTTTGAAACCTGGGTAAGTTACATTAACATGCTATTGACTTGCCAGAGGGAACTTCTGAAGTCTTTCCATCAGACGATTGATACGAAATTAGAGTATTTCTGCAAGATCTTCCGATCTACCTCCAATATGTGCATACTATTACCCTTTCTGGTCTTTCTGTGACCTGTGAACTCTGCACAAAATCTTATGAGACTTACTATCCTGATTTTTTATGTGACATTTAATCCTGTTATCCGGTAATAGCAGTTACAGATATTATACAATGTTAGCATTAATTCTGATTGTGGCTAAACATGCATAGCAATGTGTAATTATACATAGATATATCCACAACTTTCTTACTGTACCAACAATCACACGCTTTCTCTTGATAACCATGATCCAGGCCCGGCGTTCCCATTAGGCAACCATAGGCAGTTGCCTAAGGCGCCGGGACCTGCAGGGTGCCGCTGACTAGATTTTCTAATCTAGTCAGCGGCTCGGGAAGGAGTTGCAGCGGCGGGTGTTTTTCAGTGTCCGCAGCGCATCGGTGATGTATCACACTGTCTGTCACTGACAGACAGTGTGAATAAAGTTCTTTCCCGGCGCCCCCCTCCCCTTCCAGCATGCATCACTCCGCCTCTGTGTGAAGAAGGCGCGGATTAGCTAGAGAAAAGAAAGAAAAGGTAAGTAAAATCTACTTATTTTTTTAGTGTGTGCGAAATTTTGCCTAGGGCGCCGAGAACCCTAGCACCGGCGCTGCCATGATCTTCATATGTACGTCTTTGTTTCTCCTTTGTAATAACCTGAACTTCTTCAATTTAAACAAAAAAGTGCATGACTAGTGGATGGAGACACAGACACAACAATGGGCCCAGTTGTACACTTTCGGTCTGATCCAGTTAAATAGCCCAGAAACAAACATTTTAGTTTTGTTTTTCTCTCTTACATTTATATATGCAGGCAGAAATGGGTACAATGTGCACATGGGGGATAAGACCAGATAATGGATGCACAAAAATTTGAGTTTGTCTTTTGTGGGTTGGGACATAAATTATACACTAAGTTAATGTAATTTTGCACATGTGCATAACATGCATGTCAATGTACAGTGCCACACAAAATACATGAAATGGTTTTACGGTGTTGAAAATGTTGAGCAGAAAGGTTGGTGGGTGACCATGTATTTTAAACTGGAGACAAATAGATGCAAAGCGTATCTGATATAGAAGTTCCGGCATCTTAGGAGCAATAACCATTATGAACAGAGCTGAAAACAGAGGCCTGTACTGACAGAGGACTTCCAGCTCTAGTAGGGGAATGGGAACCTAGGGGACATGGCATTAGGGAATCTTACATTATATATAGCAGAATACATTACAAACCATCTTTCAAAACAGTGCAAAGTGTTTTGGTATTGGGTTTTATTTTCCAAATTTGTTTCTTAATACATGTCAAAGATGTCTGATACTTAACTAGGTCATTTTACATGTTTTTGAATACTGACAGTTTCACAATTAGATCAATAGCTTCATTACATTTCAATGAATGAACCCATTCTCTGAATATTTAGTGATGAAAAACAAAACACAAATGGATAAAAGCCCTGCTTTTCATCCAGTGGGGGACAACTCAGAAAAATTTTGTTCAAGTGGACGGAGAAGGTCAGCGACCTGAAATGTATGTTTGTATTGCTGCTGAATAATTAACTTCTAATCTTGTGTCAGCTGCACAATCCTGCAAGCCTTGCCTTGGGATTTCATTTACTAAACTTTATTTCTTCCTTTGCTGCGGGAAAGAGTCTGCTTTTGAGCTTCAATGTCAAAGTTCAGTTTAGGCTCCAGCTGAGAGCTAATCAGGGCATCTGACCTGGTCTGCCAATAAACTGAGAACAAAGGGGGCTTATTTTTCTCTTCTGTCCTTTGGGGAACTAATTCTTTGAATGAAAGCTGCATATCCAAGGCTAGGTCAGAAATATAATTACATTGAATTGAAAGCAGGCCCAGCCTGCAGTCCTAGATAAACTGGGCCTTGTTTTCTGCAATTTGGAAATGTCCTGGACATTATAATCTATTTTAATCTGCTAGGGGCCTGGTTTATATAAGCATATGTCCAATTAAAGTTTACAGCTCACTTAATTCCATACCAAGGAATGAGAAGGCCTCATAAATTTAAGCAAGGAACCAGTGGGGTACACAGAAGGGGTTTGTGTAACCAAACCTGCCTAGTCTCTCTGCTTACATGGTTTGGTTTAAGAGTTTATTCTCTGCCTGAGTATTGCATTTAAATTGGTCTTTCTTGTACAAATCTAGCACTACAATTCCATACTGAAGGTAGAGAACAACATGTATATTCACAATGTTACTGTGTTTGACGCTCTAATAGTAATTAGTGGGAGCTTAAAATAAAAATATGGCAAGGTCCTTAGGTAAACATTTGGCAGGATGACTCAGGTCCCCTTATTTGTCCCTGGCCTTGCCTCCTCTTGTTTAAGTCACAGTAATAAAGAATGTTCCTAAGCCCACTGGAACCAAATGTTGTCATTGGGATGGATCAGCCATCTACTCCCAAGAAAATTATATCTCCATTGCTTTGTGCCAGCAAAACTTTTTTTCGTAAATAAACTTTTTCCAAAATGGTCTCGTCAATAGGTCTAGGATCTCAAAGACAAAAATAAAAAATTGAGTTCTGATCTACTTATTTTCCAAGAGAAAAATATAAGAAGAAACCTCACCTACACAGTCTACAGTCCAAAACCGACCTTCAATTGAAGTATTACGTAATAGATGTTCTTGATTAAGATGCCACACGTGATTTTTACGTCTTTTCATTTGTCATTATTGATTGTGTTCATACGTTCCACAATACTTTAAGAAGGACTTATGTAACTCAAATGGAGCCATAAAACATGAGTATTTATGGACAGCAAGATAAATTAAGCAAAAGCAATAGGTGGCGTTAGCATGAAAAAAAACAAATACAAACAAAAAAAACCCCAAAAACTAATAAACCTACATGTCTAATGCAATCCTAACCAGCACCTCTATTTGTAAATTTAAAACAAAGCCCATGGATTTAGGTTATATGGTAACCATAGCAATACTGAATTGTGAATCCTGTGATATGAATGAACATACAATCACAGCATGTATTTCCTCACCAATTCAAAAATTAACCAACAGATTTTACAATTTTGGTAATATGGCTGTTTTCATCACAGAGAACACATAATCTTTAGTGGACGATTCAATATGGTGCAATAAGGTGAACTTTCCACAAAGATAATACCAAACCTTTTTGCACCCAAGTTTCACTTATCGCTCTTGATGTATTACCCTTTTCAGTGGAATTGCCTGCTCACCAGATTTCAAAACATTGAGAAAACAGGCATATATACTGGTGTTTTAAACCATAAAATGGTTATTATAATAGATAGGAAGGACAAAAGCATAAGGATTAAAAGAAAATGCATGCAGTGTATACAGAAGGTCCATTATCATCATTTATATATTCCGCAGCGCTGTAAAGAGAACTCATTTACATAAGTCCCTGCCCCAATTGGAGCTTACAGTCTAAATTCCCTAATATAGACACACACTCACACACAGACACAAATAGACAGACAGAGAACGAGACAGACAGAGAGGAAGAGACTAGGGTCAATTTTGTTAGCAGCCAATGAACCTACCAGTATGTTTTTTGGAGTGTAGGAGGAAATCGGAGCACCCGGAGGAAAACCACGCAAACACAGGGAGAACATACAAACTCCACACAGATAAGGCCATGGTCGGGAATCGAACTCATGACCCCAGTGCTGTGAGGCAGAAGTGCTAACCACTAGGCCACTGTGCTGCCCACACACCCTATTTGAACCCTTACATAATCCAACACATATCAATGCTGCAAGTACTGGTGAGAGGAGATGCCAAGCGGGTGTAACCTTTATTTTTCAATGAGCCTTGCACTCTGCTCTCCCCAAACTGTCAAGTGTTAGAAAATATAATGGCCTATTTAGGATTAGATTTTGCTTGTTGCAATGATGACAGATGACTTTTCAGGGCATTTAGAAGTCATTTCGGCACAGTGCATCTGACGGGAAGCTGTCCCGGCATTAAATTTTCCTAATCAAGACGACTCCGTTTTCTGACCCAGAGTCTTTACTGTGCATGCTCAGACTCCATTTGCGTAGGTGAGAGCAGCAAGGCTACCATAGGACTGAATGGCCAACGCCATCTTCAGATGGCATTAGCCATTGGGGTGAAGCTCCAAAAAGCTAAGTTATGGAGACTACTGGATTGTGTGGTACTTTGCCTAATACATGAGATATCTCTGATATCTCCTGTGTTAGGCTTTTCCGCATCATTTAGGGCTCCATAATGAGAAATGAATAGTTTGGAGGCAGTGTATGGACAAATCCTGTGATACACTGGTTGGCATTCAAAAGACAAGAAGAGTATTAAGGAAATGTCTTTGTACACACCAGCGAAATTGGTTTAGTAGTTGATTTGATTTTTTGTTTTTGATTAATGTCATACAACTGATCAGATGAATTGCAAATACGAGTGTCTGTTTCTCTACTACTTCATTTATCATCAGCATCTATGCAGCAATAAGTAAAGTGGAAATTATGGTTTTATGTGCTGTGTTCTTCCAGCAAGGAAATCACTGTGAACTGGAGTCAGAATGTGACACATTGCAGGCAACTGGAGTCACTGTTTCCTTAACACACAATAAGAAAGGAAACAGATTTGTAACAAATTATTTCTGATCATGGCCTGATCAACCAATAGGCTGAACAGGCTGCAGCCTGGGATGTTGGAGACTGGGGGGAGCAGTGTCGCCGGGCTTTTATTTTTTTCCCCTTTTGTTTTCTCTTTTCTAATTATAGCAGTGGGGGCCAGAATCATCGGAACCGCCCCTGATCTAAAGGGGCGGCCCGACTGTCACTACTACATGACAGGCAGTCTGGCGGCGATTGCTGCTACCTGTCTGTCAGTGAGGCTGCAGGCGCTTCTTACTGTGGTTGCGTGAAATCAGGACTTCCACATCTAACATGACCACAGTCAGGGCCGTAACTAGGGCTGTGCAAAAGGGGCGACCGCCCAGGGCGCAACGCTGAAGGGGGGCGCAATTTAGGAATATTTTAGATTCATTTGGTTAAAATTAAGGTCTAGGGGGGGCGGCATTTGTCTTTTTCACCCCAGGCGCTAGTATTCTAAGTTACGTCTCTGACCACAGTAAGAAACACCCGCACTGTCAGGCAGCTAGAAGTGATCACTGCCAGACTGCCTGTCATGTATAGCGCTGGAGAGAAGACTGCTGCACCAGAACCGCAGCAGGAAAAGTAAGGGGGGGGGGGGCGGGGTGAAAACGCTAATGCGAGTAGAATAAGGGGGCTGATTCAATTTCTGAGGTGGCATGACTGAAGGGTGATGACTGAAGGGGGCAGCTGAAATGCCTAAAGGGGGTAGATGAAATGGCTGATGGCATGATCTCTTCATTGTTTGGTGGTTATGAGGATGCTCTCTGTGGTCTCTAGCATCACTAGAGTGTTAAATATTAGTCAGGTGGGGCAGATAGAGGTATGTATTTGATTATAGCTCTGACAGCAATTTTCATATATTTTATTGCCTATATGGGGTTGTTTTATCTGACCATAATTTAATATTATCTTTGGACTAAAGAGCCTGACCATTCAGGGTTTGTTAACATGTAGCATTATAATACAATTGCATATTTTCAAAACTCAACTTTCCACAAGCCAGCTAGACAACAGCAAAGTTGCAAGAGCAGGAAAGAGAGAAGCGCACGAACTGGTAAGAGAGAACGGCACAATCTGTCTAAATTTGAATGCTAGAGAATACTCCTAAATATTCATTTTCAGGAATATTCCTATGCGCCTATATTGGGGGTAAGGCGGGGGGAGGGGGGGGGTTATGGCAGTAATAGCCTAGGGCGGCCAGAACCCTTAATCGGGCCCTGGGGAAAATGTAGTTTTGAGCTACTTCGTAAATTGCCATTGAACTCCCCATATACTCCTACTAGTTTGTGAAAGTCGTTGCATTTAATGTGCTTCTACATGTAGGATAAACATTGGAAAGCTTTTTGAAGGGCAAAAACTATAGCTAGCTTTTTTTTAAAAAAAAAACAACAAAAAATCAAATCCCCAGTTTTAAATTGTTTAAAGCCGACACTAAATGCCTGATTAAGGAATACAATCCCTATATACTAGATTATCCAATGAATTTATAGTTTTATTTGACCAATTTTGGGTGATTTGAAACTGGTAAACAATACTGGCCTTTGCTTTGGTTACTAAAACGCTGCTTACAGGGTTTCCCTATTGAACTCTATTTGCCACTACATAATAAAAAAGGTAACTTTGAATCCTTCATTCTTTGAGCCACAAAAATAATGTGACACTATCTTAAGTGTAACTAAGCAATCATCATCATCATTTATGCAGCGCCACCACTTTCACAGTGCTGTACAAAGAATATTTGCAAGCCACATCTGTCCCTGCCCCTTTGGACTTTACCTTTCCTTTAAAAAACACTCATACAGACACTATCTGTATGTTAAGACTAGTGTTAATTTTGTCAACAGCCAACTAAACTTCTAGAATGTTCTTTTGGAGTGTGGGAGTAAACACACACACACACAACATTCTGGTTGGAAATCTAACTGATGACACCAGTGATGTGAGGCAGAAGTGGTAACCACTGAGTCACCATGCTGCCCATGCAATATAACATACCTTTATTTCAGCAATAACATGCCTTTCAAGTGTTCGTATTTAAATGAGACAGACAATATCTAATCCCAAGAGTCACGACTTTTGAAGGGGCTTTTCCTAAAGTGTGACAATTTCCACCATGCAAATTTTTGGGCGTGTCTGCCAACCTGCAAATTTAGAGTACACTGATTTTATGGTTTTTTTGTTGTTGTTCTTTTATTTTTTATTTATTTAATTATATTAGAGCGTGAAGGTGAACAAGTAGCAGCATTGCAGGTACACACTTTTTGTGGGTTGCAAATGAGCATTATATTTTTCAATAAAATAAATACAATAAACAAGGCTTTCTGGCAAATTCTAGTGCAGCTAATAAATACGCGAGGGGAATGTGAAAGTTCAGACTGAATTCAGCTGCTCACACATAGTTGGCTACACATAACTAATACATGTTTAGCTTTCCACCAGGAGGTGGCAAAACATAATTTACAAATTACTCAATTATCAACTGGGGGATATGCGTAATACAAAAATAAATTTAAAAAAAGACAGTGGAGCTCACTTTTAAGGTTTTAGAGCCTTGAACTGGAAAGGTAAATTATGATGATTGTTCTGGTAACGCATTTCGATGGGAAGATGGTAAGTCAATTAAATGGTTTGCTCATAAAAAGTAAAACTATAGCAGTGAGTGGTATTGTGCCTATCAATATCATAATATTAACTTTACTTGAATGAATCAAATCTTGATTCAGGCAAACATAGAAAAAACAAAAAAAAGGCTTTCAACATATTTTTCACAGTAAGTTGACAGAAAACTGGTATCTCTTGTTAAATTGTAGCTGGGAATAATATTGTATTTATTTCCATTAAAAAAAATTATACTTGACAGTGACAATTGTGAAAAACGACAAAGGGCAGCATTGTGAAGGAGATGAATACACATTTGTGACATTACACAACAGCTATATGTGAATAAGAAATAATGGAATTCGCATCAAGTGCAGTTGCTTAAAATAGCAATTTTTCCCAAAGCTTTGTGTCATTGCCTAGCACGTGTCGCAGTACTGAGAAGTCTATTGTGGAGTCAGGTGCAGTGAGTTGCTTCTTCAAAATGTTTAAACTCCATTTCATGGGTTGAAAACCACAGTGATGGCGACACACCTGTGACATCTTGAATGTGAGTGGGGATATTTCTATTGAGAGACAGTTGAAGAGACCAAAGTAATGAACTTGAAGTTTAAAGAGTAAAAAGGGTTCTTTTTAGACTTCATAAAACAATATTAAACTAATGAAGTTGAAGAGAGAAAGAAACAAAAGAAAACAAAAAACATATATCCAAGAACAAATTTAGGGTAGACTGGATGTTTGCTACTTTACAATCATTAAGACAATGTTAGTAGTTTTACTTGTTAATTAAAGTAAGGTTTGGTATGACTGAGATGACCCAAGCCATGGCAAAGTTTAGGGAAACAGAGTAGGATTGTTTTTCTAAAATCTGTAAACTGATTTCCCCAATTTATCTCAACTGCCTCCATATTCATCAATGCCAATTCATAACTCACAACAGTCCAGATTTTAGGGCTCCGTCCAACCCGAGTTGTGTTTGTTCCGCGGATAGGAACATTGGGAAGCATCTTCCATACATTCCGCTCACAGCTTCTCTGCATTGCAGAGCAGTGGTGAACGCGGGAAGGGAGATTTCTAATGGGCAGCCTAGTGCTTTCCAGTGCAAAGCAGCCCTCTGGGGGCATGCTAACACCCCCCATCCTGACGTGACCACACCCTCTATACCGATGCAGGTACTGATATGTTGGGTTGTATGGTCAATTGCTGAGCTGGGTAACATATTAGCATATACACCTGGCTTAGTAACATTACTTACATTTTACTTTATTCTTCTTAGACATTTAAATATTTTAATTCACTTTAAACTTAAAAGCAAACCTTATGTGGAATTCTATATCTTAAATGCTATCTTGTAAGATAACAAATGCATTTAGCTAGCACAGCAGTGTAATAACATTCTTATTGTTATTGTGCTGAAACCCAAAATTATCTATCATCCCGACCTCTCCCCTTCCATTTTGTCTCGTGTCTTCTGCTGTCTCTCGACCATCTCATCTTTGATGTCCCAGCGCTTTCTTAAACTCAATATTTCCAAAACTGAACTTATTGTTTTCCACCATTCCAAGGCTCTCCCACCTCCACCCTCTCTCTTTCTGTTAACAACACTACCCTCCTTTCTGTCCCTCAAGTCTGATGCCTTGGGGTCATCCTCGACTCCTCCCTCTCCTTCAAACCTCACATTCTATCCCTCTCAAAATCCTGCTACATCCACCTTCAGAGTATATACACAGTCAAGTCCATAAATATTGGGACATCAACACAATTCTCATATTTTGGGCTCTATACACCACCACAATGGATTTGAAATGAAACAAGATGTGCTTTAACTGCAGACTTTCAGCTTTAATTTGAGGGTATTTACATCCAAATCAGGTGAACGGTGTAGGAATTACAACGGTTTATATATGTGCCTCCCACTTTTTAAGGGACCAAAAGTAATGGGACAATCGACTCAAAAGCTATTTCATGGACAAGTGTGGGCTATTCCTTCGTTATTTCATCATCAAGCAGGTAAAAGGTCTGGAGTTGATTCTAGGCGTGACATTTGCATTTGGAATCTGTTGCTGTCGACTCTCAATATGAGACCCAAAGAGCTGTCACTATCAGTGAAGAAAGCCATCATTAGGCTGAAAAATCAAAACAAACCCAAAATCAACCCAAAATGGCCAAATCAACTGTTTGGAACATTCTTAAAAAGAAAGAATGCACCGGAGAGCTCAGCAACAACAAAAGACCCGGAAGACCACGGAAAACAACTGTGGTGGATGACAAAAGAATATTTTCCCTGGTGAAGAAAAACCTCTTCACAACAGTTGGCCAACTCAAGAACACTCTCCAGGAGGTAGGTGTATATGTGTCAAAGTCAACAATCAAGAGAAGACTTCACAACAGTTCTGGAACAACATCCTATGGATAGATGAGACAAAGATCAACTTGTACCAGAGTGATGGGAAGAGAATAGTATGTAGAAGGAAGGGAACTGCTCATGATCCAAAACATACCACCTCATCAGTGAAGTATGGTGGTGGTAGTGTCATGGTGTGGGCATGTATGGCTGCCAATGGAACTGGTTCCCTTGTATTTATTGATGTTGTGACTGCTCACAAAAGCAGCAGGATGAATTCTGAAGTGTTTTGGGCAATATTATCTGCTCATATTCAGTCAAATGCTTCAGAACTCATTGGACGGCGCTTCACAGTGCAGATGGACAATGACAGGAAGCATACTGCAAAAGCAACCAAAAGATATTTGTAAGGCTAACAAGTGGAATGTTATGCAATGGTCAAGTCAATCACCTGACCTGAATCCGATTGAGCATGCATTTCACTTGATGAAGACAAAACTGAAGGGAAAATGCCCCAAGAACAAGCAGGAACTGAAGACATTTGCAGTAGAGGCCTGGCAGAGCATCACCAAAACTCAGCGTCTGGTGATGTCTATGAGTTCCAGACCTCAGGCTGTAATTGACTGCAAAGGATTTGCAACAAAGTATTAAAATGTGAAAGTTTGATGTATGATTTTTTAGTTTGTCCCATTACTTTTGGGACCTTAAAAAGTGGGAGGCACATATAGAAACCGTTGTAATTCCTACACCGTTCACCAGATTTGGATGTAAATTCCCTTAAATTAAAGCTGAAAGTCTGCAGTTAAAGCACATCTTGTTAGGTTCATTTCAAATCCATTGTGGTGGTGTCTAGAGGCCAAAATATGAGAATTATGTCGATGTCCCAATATTTATGGACTTAACTGTGCAAGATACGGGTCTTTCTCACCATGGAAGCTACCAAAACCCTTGTTCACTCTCTTGTCATCTCTCACCTTGACTACTTTAACCTCCTTCTCTCTGGCCTACGTGATTCTCACCTTGACCCTCTTAAGTCTATCCACAATGCTGCTGTATGCCTCATTTTTCTCTCCAGCTGCTCTATCTGTACTGTCCCCCTTCACCAGTCCCTAAGTTTGCTCCCCATAGCCTACATAATTAAAATTTATACGCCTCTCACCCTTACCTTCAAAACTCTCAATCAGTCAACTCCATTCATGAGCTGTGTCATGATTCACATAACACAACTCATCAATGGGAGGAAAAAAAAAAATATTAAATTTTTAATTGTGATTGAGAATCATCATACAAAACAGCAATACATAAGGCCTCAAGAAACATCTAAATAGACTCTCATAATAATAGTATCTCATACCACACTTTCTAGCGTAACTTATTTTATTGGGAGCCACAATGTTATAACCATGGTCCAGCTCAGATCGCTACCTGCCAAGATAAGCCTACAACTGATAATAATGTGCAATATTGTGGTAGAATATTATAATACATGCTATATTATAGCTTTGTATAATAAATAATAAAATGTTATCTAAACAAGGCTACGCATAATAGGCAAGTAAATTGTAAAGTAAGTTCAAAGAATTTTGGATTTACAAGCAAATAATGATTACAAATATATCCACATTAACTCATGCCTTAGTGACTAATCAGTGCATGCTTGGTATAAATGAATAAAAATGCATTTTGATTCTGAGAAAGGAGTGCAGAGAGAGTTTTATTGCTTTAGCTCCATTTAGAGCACTAAATCGGTTCAAGGTGACCAATAGCGCTAGACTAATAAAATATTTTCCAAGGATGCTTATGAAAAATTAATTTGACAGAACTACACTTGGATCCAGCGCCATGTGTATGTTCAGAGGAGAAAGTCTGGTTATTGCTCAGTAGAAGTAATACAAGTAATACAAGTCATTATCAGAAGACAAGTAAAATACAGATTTGTGGAAAAATAATCCCTTAAGGTGTCTAAACATTTATGAAAATATAAAGTACGAGTATGCTCAAACTATAGACTGGGAACTGCATATATTCAAAGATTATGGGCTAGATTTACTAAGCTGCGGGTTTGAAAAAGTGGGGATGTTGCCTATAGCAACCAATCAGATTCTAGCTGTCATTTTGTAAAAGGTACTAAATAAATGAAAGCTAGATTCTGATTGGTTGCTATAGGCAACATCTCCACTTTTTCAAACCCGCAGCTTAGTAAATCTAGCCCTATGAGTCCATGCTGGGAACGACAATACACAAACACTAATGAATCAGTATATAAAGTGCTATGTAGGTTTGTGAGCCTGTGGTCTTTTTGCATCTCTCACCTTCTTGTAATTGAAATTAGAATGAATCACTCCCCTAACACACAGGGCAATAGGGAGTTTATAGAATATAACACTTTCTAAAAGACAGAGTGATAGCTCTCAATTTAATATTTGATTTACATTTTATATATTGCAACACAAGAACCCTACTGTTCTTGCTGCTAGTGCAGCCTGTACCCACAAACATGAACACCGTTTCCAAGCACTGTGACCATTCTTATTGCAAAAGCTGGTGCAGTGGGTGCAGACGAGGGGTTGGTTCTGTATGTGTATCCCTCTTCATCTGTCTCCCCATGGGTGCTTCTGCCACCTGCTTGTGTGTGTAGCAATATCCCCTTTATGTGTTTCTGTCCCTTGTTTCTTTTTGTGTATACGTCTACTTTTGTCCTCTCATTCCCTCTGCATCTGAGGCACACTCTTCATAATGTTCCACCCTGTGTTAAAATCACCCCCTCTTGATCTCAACTGTTTAGTTGAGGATTATATTTATTCAAAATATGTTTATACCGTTATTTGTTAAAAAAAATGCCTTATTCAAAAATAAAGTATCTTTTTAATGATCTTAATCTGTGACTGCCATTCTGTAACAGCAATAACAGAACATGTATAGTGGTAGTACTAGTACCACCCACATACTTGTTAGATAATAGGTTGTAGGGGCAATGCCAACTCTCTCCCAGGAGAGCTGGCATTTCTGCCACATCCTGCAATTCCCCTGGCAAAATGACGCGATTCTCAGAGAATCGCGTCATTTCCCCCCCGCGACAAAACGTCATTTTACTCATGGGGCGGGGCCAAAATGGCGTGATTCAAGGCGTCCCGCCTTCTCCAGCTCTCTAGTCACGCCTCTCTCCCGAATATCGCCTACTGAAAGTAGGCAAGTATGGTCTAGACCTGTAGGGTACATATTCAAAGTACATGTTACAATTAGAGATGAGCGGGCTCGGATTATCGCAATCCGAGCCCACCTGAACAGTGCGGATCCGACGGCGATCCAACCACTGTTCGGGTAGTTCTGGCGGGGAGAAACACTGAAAGCGAGGCTGAGCTCCAAATCCCGCCGTCGTATCTCGCGAGACTCGGATTCTATAAATTCCCCGCTTGCCGCCGCCATCTTCAGTCGGGCTCAGATCAGGGAAGAGGGAAGTTGGTTTTTTTAGTGCTGCTGTGTCCTGTCACTCTGTCCTGCTGAGTCCAGTGGGGCTTTGTCCTGTGCTCTGTCCTGCTGAGTCCAGTGGTGCTTTGTCCGGTGCTCTGTCCTGCTGAGTCCAGTGGTGCTGTGTCCTGTGCTTTGTCCTGCTAAGTCCATTGTTATTAAAAATTTATAAAAAAAAAAAAAAATTATACAAAAATAAAAAAAATATATAAAAAATTTTCTACTGCAATATATAAATACGTTCACTGTTCCTGCAGTCCAGAAATATTAGTACTGCAATATTTTACGTTCACTGCTCCTGCAGTCCAGAAATATTATTACTGCAATATTTTACGTTCACTGCTCCTGCAGTCCAGAAATATTATTACTGCAATATATAAATACGTTCACTGTTCCTGCAGTCCAGAAATATTAGTACTGCAATATATAAATACGTTTACTGTTCCTGCAGTCCAGAAATATTAGTACTGCAATATATAAATACGTTCACTGTTCCTGCAGTCCAGAAATATTAGTACCAGAGATTAAACTATGTTCACTGTTCCTGCAGTCCAGAAATATTAGTACCAGAGATTAAACTACGTTCACTGTTCCTGATTCGTTTGTTAAAGTGCGAATGTCCTATTTCAACAACATCAGGGTGGGTGGGAGGGCCCAAGGACAATTCCATCTTGCACCTCTAGCAAACTCTTGCAAACTGCCATCCTGTCTGCCACTGCAGTGCCACTCCTAGATGGGCCACGTGTTTGTGCCGCCCACTTGTGTCGCTTAGCTTAGACATCCAGCTACCTCGGTGCAACCTTTTGGACTAAAAACAATATTGCGAGGTGTGAGGTGTTCAGAATAGACTGGAAATTAGTGGAAATGAATGTTATTGAGGTTAATAATAGTGTAGGAGTGAAAAAAAAATAAAAAATGGATTTATGCACTTTTTTTAAAAAAAATCAGAACCCAAAACCCAAAATCAGAACCAAAACCTTTAGAGGGGGGTTTTGGCAAAACCAATCAGAACCCAAAACCTCAAGCTAATCAGAACCCAAAACACGAAAAGTGGCCGGTACACACCCCTAGTTACAATTACATACAGTCTAATAAAGAGGCAGTATCTTCTACCTGCATGGTGAGAGCCAGGGTATGCAGCTATTAAACCATTCCTAACTCTACAATCACATCAACAACTGGCTCCAGTACTTTTTAAATTCTCAAGAGCATTTAAGTCAAATTAATTTACATCTAGATCTTAAGGATTTATAGCCAGGGCAACGTTATCACTGTGGCACAAGCAGTTTCTCAGTCTAGAAGGACACCATCGTTACTGTATTTTATGAAATAAGCAAGTGCATAATTTAAGAAATACATTATAAGTCTGCATTATCCCAGAAAGATCTGTTTATTCTTTCACAAACACTTTTTAAAGGGACTCAAATGCTTTGCACAAAAAAAAAAAAAATAATACAAAAGAACATCACAAATCACTCCAAAAATAGGACATTTAAAATGTTTAAATTCCCAAGTACATTTCCAAAAGCATAATTTCTAAATATAAACAGTTCTGGAAAACCTTACAAGGTCAGAGAAGAAATACAGCCAATATGAGGTTTCTTGTTTATGTTATATATTGAGGCTGGACAGAAACCAAAAAAACAATTGTACTCTTTGATACACGTCGTATACATACTAAATATGAGAGAATAAAAAGGCAGGTAAAAATTGTTAGCAGAGATTAGGAATGTGCTGTACTTACTCCACACTCGTGAGAGTGGAAGGTTATAAAATTATCCAGGATAGATCTGACATGCACTGCCAAAATGCATAGAACTGAATTGACTTATTTCATGCATTAGGTATCATGCCAAAATGGAATAGTTTCCAACTAGAAGCATCTGTTTCACATGAGAAGCATAAATTTTATGGTTTATGTTATAATAATCGGCAAGGGCATGATGTACATTGCATATACACAAGGTCATTAGGTTTTAGAGCTGACATGGTTATATTTATTAGGATTTACCAGAAGATTTTTATAGAAATTACTTTATCATGAAGGTTGCACTGATATTACAGTTTACATCTGTCCTTGATGTTCTTAGGACACAGCAGATGAAATATCCTGCACACAATTTTTAGTAGAAAAGGACAATGCATAGCACAAGAAACCCCATCAAGTAAGAAGTTCAGATACCATTATACACAGATCTGTCTGCATTTAGGGTCTCATTTAGAGTTAGGAGGTACAATTTAGCACCTTGGCAAAACAATGTTAAAAAAAAATAAATTATTTACCGATATAGTGTCTTTCTCCCAATAGATTTCAAAGCAGTTTACACTGCTGCAGAGGTTGAGGTAACCACCTTGGGCACACTCAGCTGCTATTCCCTACCACACACCTTTTTTGTCAGAAGCCAGTTAACTTACCAGTATGTTTTTGGACTGGTAAGTTAACGGATTTAGTCAGAAGGAGCCAAGACAAATACGGAGAGAATATACAAATTCCACAGATCTAGCAATGATGGGAATTGAACCCATGTCCCCAGTGCTGTGAGGCAGTAATGCTAACCACTGTGCCACAGTGTTGCCCTATTGCGCTGTAGGTGAAAACTTTGTATGTGAGGAGAGATTTAGAGTTAGAAAAAGGGGACATCCTACCTTAATTCTAAATAGTGTAAAAATAAAGCTGATCAGTATGTGTGCGCAGACAATATTTTTAAAGTAAAAAAAACCCACAAAACAAACCATTTGCATCCCTTCACATCCAAACATTTAAAATCCCAAAAGTGGGACAACATAAGACCCGCCCCCTGTGCCAACCAATCCTTGCTCCCATCATGCCCAAACTACTACTTCAAATATGCAAATTTGGGTAAGATCCACCCACTTTTATGCCCCACCCCTTTTGAAGTCTACAAGTCAGGATTCCCCTACAAAATCTGAACAGTTGGGTAGTTTGCCTCTTGCATCACAACATGGTTTGTCCAGGTGCAAATTTTAACCCTTTAGCTGTAACTCTAAAGGAGGACCTTTTGTCTTCCACATTGTTTCCATATTCCATTTATCTAACTTATAGCTTTTGATCTTGGGATGCCAATCCTGCATAGCGATCCTTTTGAGTGATTTCTGGTGACCGCTGTCAAAGATTTAAGATCCATGAAAACTGAAAACAAAAATATAGCTTAGCTTATAGCTGGATAAAAATATATATATTTCTGTTTAAGGTGTACTTGTGAATATAAAGAGAGATAAATAATGTTTGCCAGGATGTAATAAATACACATCGCCGGTGTCCATGGTATTCTGCAATTTTAACTTGTCTCCAAAATTACGAACTCTAATGTCTGCAGTAGCCCTTTGACTGTTTATATATACTACTGTACTTTTCAGTGCCATGTTGAAGATTAGACATCCAGCCTTAATCAGTTTAAGGAGGGCCACTGCTCAGGTATTACTGTAGCAGGTAATATCAATCTACATTACAGATGGCATGTATAAAATGGCATTAACAAAAATAGGAAAATAGTTATAACCAAACTTGAAATTTTCAGTGATATAATGACTTTCTAAAACTTAAGACCTGGAATGGATTCTGAATAGTTCCTGCCATGGCCAAAAAATAGCAATAAAATCCTCTGTAAGCAGCAAAACATCATAAATCCAGAGCACTGTGACCTGTTCTCTTGCTGACACAGGACTTTAGTGTCTTATTACTATGGCTGAAAATAACTCTTGCTGGAATAAAAATGTAAATCAGTTCAAAATAAAAGAGGGGGGAAAAAAAAGACCTGGCAGTTTATTGATAAGAGTATTTTTTAGATACTGTTAAATGTTCCAAAAAAATATCTGCAAATCTTTAACTAAAACAATGAGAGCTGTCAACACCAATTACAAAACGTACTGCAGCTGAGCCGAGGTTTATACATCCTACTACTAAATATATAAATTGTTGAAGTCGAATAACTGGATGTAGTCATTTTTAATTAATAAATATCGGTTATTATAGAATACTGGGCGATTGCAATTTGTATGCATCGGCATACGAATGTTAAATACGCAATTACATAGGAAAACACAGCAAATACACTTACACTAATGTCTACATTTGTAAATAGTTCACTTTTAATAAAGTGGCAACTCACATCAGTTTATTAGTAAGACTTAAAGGTTAATTATACAGAGATAAATTTACATTAAAGGTATTTATGGTTCAGGTTCTAAGAAATGTATGGTGCTTGGTCTTATATTAATCATACTTGCCAACTTTTCCTCGTTGGCTTCAGGGAGATCACGGGGGAGGTTGGCATGCAGGGGCGGGGCTTCACGAATCGCATCATTTTGGCCCCACCCCCTAGACGATTGTCACAATTTTGGGGCTAAGATGACACAATATTTGCGTCATTAAGCACCAGCCCCCAACTTATCTATTGTGGGGGGCGAGAACCGGGAGGTTGCCCTGCTCTACCGAGAGCCCAGGAGGTCTCCCAGAAATGCGTGAGCCTCCCGGACATTACGGGAGAGTAGGCAACTATGCTTAAAGAAAAGCAGCTAATTAATCTCTAGAGACTGAAGTGTCTTTTACATTTATATCTCCATTACTGAAGTCATGTTGTCTTACCTGACAGTCTTTGATTAAATCTTGGTCTCCATGAAAATGGGCACCTCCATGGGCATTAATACATGGACATAGGACACAATTTCTGAACAGTTTCATCATGCCACAGATGGCCAAGCCAACCACGTCTTGTACTGGCTCAGCATCAGGGAGAATGCCAGACTCTTCAGGGAGTGAGGGAGATCACCCCGATTTCAGGGAGTCTCCCTGACATTCAGGGAGAGTTGGCAAGTATGATATTAATCCACATTTTACCAGCAAGAATCTGGAATCATCAGAGAAGCGATCGCTAGTAATGATTAGTATAAGATTCATACTCAAAAATACTTTGTTAAAGGATTAGTTCAAAATAGTTTTAGGCGGTTCCCTTAGGCAAGACATGTGCATAGCTGTTGGAGTGACTTGCCCCCAACTCTGGAGAGGAATCCTTTGAACTGACATATGGCTTGCATTATACTGGACTTTCTTAAACCCTGAACCAATGAAGAACTTTCTTAGTGTTGTCCTTGTGTACATTGTGACATCATCACTGTTTTGTTTTTTAAACCAAACTATATAAACAAGCACTGGACCTATTAAGAGCCTGACTGCAGACTTCAGAATTGAATGCGGTTTCTGAATTCAGTGTGCAAGCGTAATGTATCAGTTATACTTTCTTGTATTTTGTTATACTTTATTATAGTTTACTGTAATTCTGCTATATTTGGCTATTAAATATCCTTGTGCGTTGGGACCACATTAATCGTATCGGACAATCTTTATTGGCGACGATGGTAAACGGACATAATATATAGATGAAATATCACTATAAGAAAAACACACACACAAAACACACAGAAGTGTGCTTCATATGGGAAATGTGTAGTTTCTCCAGTAATCATTGTTTCTTGGAAAGGAGACTAAGGGACTCAGACATTGTGCTTGTCATTTCGTCAGGGCACTAAGGGTCTATTTACACTTGCTGTTTTTGTGCTTTTTTTCATGCATCTGCATGATTTGCATCTTTATTTTATTTTTCAAAATCACTGTATTTTGCAGACAATAAATAAATATAATAATAATAATAAATATTAGTTGCTTTGATAAAGAAAAAACTATTTGTCAGATACACCATTGAAAAAAACAAAAAATAAAAGCTGCAAATCAGACAGAAAAAAAACCCAAACAATAAAAATACTCCTCAAAAAGATTCCTCATCTGATGGAGTTGCTGATTTTTTTTCATACATCTGATAAGATTGGGACCATGGGAAGAGGTTCTGCAATAACCCTACACAAATTATTACATTGGAGAAGCTGACTGAATAAGAAAGGCTGCACCTTGGACTCTTCTTGCTGTTTTGAGACACACTGGCACACATTTACACACTAACATAATTACGGGCAAAGTATTATTTCTCCCTTCTGCCGGATTGTTGGTATGTCTGTTTTCTCACATTTGGCTTAACCCACTATCTTGCTCTCCACCCTCCAGTGTCTCTCTCTCCCTATCTTTCACCACCAACAACTTGCTTTCTTTATTTGCAAAATTTCTTGCTCAGTCCCAGGATCGGACTCCTGGGCTCAAATGTTTAACTGCATATGGGCAGACTTGTGTAGGTGCCGCTCATCATATAGTATACCACCCAACATTTAGAATGATGAAATCGGTACAACATATGCCCTACCCCCGTTCTGCCCAATCTATTCCCACAGCGATCAAATATGGGTAAAATCCCACCCACATTTGGTTAAGCCCGCACCTTGTGCGACCCAAGAATCAAGATGCCTATACAATATATGGATAGTTGGAAGGTATGATATAGCATGCCTCCCAAGTTTTGTCTGAAGATTCCAGGTATTAGCTTTTCTAATGACTGAAGTGTCTTTTACATTTATATCTCCATTACTGAAGTCATGTTGTCTTACCTGACAGTCTTTGATTAAATCTTGGGCTCCATGAAAATGGCCACCTCCATAGGCATTAATACATGGACATAGGACACAATTTCTGAACAGTTTCATCATGCCACAGATGGCCAAGCCAACCACGTCTTGTACTGGCTCAGCATCAGGGAGAATGCCAGACTCTTCAGGGAGTGAGGGAGATCACCCCTATTTCAGGGAGTCTCCCTGACATTCAGGGAGAGTTGGCAAGTATGATATTAATCCACATTTTACCAGCAAGAATCCGGAATCATCAGAGAAGCGATCGCTACAATTTCTGAACTGTTTCATCATGCCACAGGATATTCCTCTTCCATATATTGAAAAACAGTTTAATGGAAGACAGACCCAGAAAAAGGGCAGGTCATAGAGCGCAGAGCATCCGTAACACAAGCTTTCAAGTTACAGTGTCCAATTAGCATTTTCTTACTTACTTAATATACTGGTGGGCATTTCTTTTATAATGCGGCAATAATAAAATTCGGGCTCTCTTGGCATAATGTGGGTAATCATTGTATAATGTAATTAAGCTGTGATGTGGGAACTGCTGGTATGTACTGGGCCATTTATGGCATAATGTAGACACTGCTGATATGTCCATTGCATTTTGAGATGATTATACTCCCAAAGTGGCCGACAAATCCACTCACCAGAGATGTGTGGTGCTCCGCAACTTATCATTTCCTTTCTAAATCAATTATTCTGCAGGATATTTTTCACAATGTTGACAACTACATACACTCATTAGCTTTCCACCTGTATGTAGGTAGCGCTGCAAAGTTACTATATTGACTATGCAACAGCTCCCTTGTATTGCCAATCTTACTTTGAGTCCGTATGTATGGTAGACATGTATAGGGATCCCTTAGCTGCATATTGTAAGCATCTAGTCACTGGCATATTGACTGTAGAAGGTAGTTGAAGCATAGTTACTTCAGCATTGAGATGCTACATATTGTTCTCCTACCCCATTGGTTGCAAGGCTGTCTGCAGCTGTTCTCTGCTTTAGTAACTATGGAGTGGCTGCCTGCACCTCTAGTCTTTTTTCATGTCTAAGCTTACTAAGCTCTTGCCAGCTATAGATCGCTTCCATTCTTCATCCTGTATGATTACTAATGTGTTATTTCTACTTTAAGTATTGAAAAACATAACAAAATCCATGTCAAAGTATTACCTTTGAATTGGGATTTATTTGTTCAGAGAATGCAAACTAAAGAAAAAAGATAACATGTAAAAATTACTTTTCACAAGTGGGTAGGTGTGGTAAATGAAAGTATAGGTCATGAATGTCGTTTACCACACTAGAAATTGTTAACTGTATTTCTTTGGCACCAGATATACAAGATCGATGAAGCTTCAGTATTAGCATACCCTCTCTTTTTGGGAACAATGCTAGAGGCAGTTACCATGTTCTTAACTTGCTCCATGTGACATACTTATATATGTTTGTATATTTTATAGTTCAAATGTCACCATAGGTCCAGTTATCCCTGGCTTTGTTGTGCAGCACCCATTCAGGTACCAACCACCACCATGATGGACTACCGTGAGTGGTGATAAAGCTCAAGCCCCACTTGGATGAAAAGGCTTTGTAGGGTTTCCCATTGTATTTTATCATATCGTGACTTTGATAAAGTTATATAGTCACTTTGGTGATTGTTATATTTCAATAAATAAGATTTTGTTTGTTATGAAATATTTGCCTCGGTAAGAATGCGTTCCTCTACAAGTCAACAGGGCTGGTAGTAAATCCAACAAGGTACGCAAATAACTGCTAATCAGGTGCGTTAGTCCTTGTTGGTTAACTCCAGGTACAATTTCAGCCATGTGGTATAGGCAAGACTATCCTTCCCCATTCAACAAAAGCCTAAAACTAGGGAGGGTTAGCAGTTACAGACACAGTGGCGGATCCAGGGGGGGGCGATCGGGGTGATCGCCCCCCCCCACCAGGGGCTTGCTCCCGACAGCTGCACACTGTGCAGGTCCATCCAGCAGTGACAGTGTGCTGCCCGGCTACTCTGATTGTGTTTTAAACACAATCAGAGCAGTGGGACAGCACACTGCCACCGCTGAACGGACCTGCACATACTGTGCAGCCGCCGGCAGCATTAGACATCAGAAAGGGGGCGGGGCCTAAATCCCCCCCCCTAAAATCGCCCCAGGTAGGACAAATGTCTAGATCCGCCCCTGTACAGACATCATCATCATTTATTTATATAGCGGCAGCAAATTCCGTAGCGTTTTACAATTGGAAACAAACATTAATTTAGACAATACTGGGTAATACATACAGACAGAGAGGTAAGAGAACCCTGCTTGCAAGCTTGCAATCTATAGGACAATGGGAGTTTTTTCAAGGGTGTGTGCTACATCATATTGCACACTGGACAAGTTCGAATGCAAAGGTAAAAGTATGGAGTGGACTGTGTGTGTAGCAATGTTGGTCAGAGGGTTGTTGTCTTGTGTTAGCTGTGTAGAGGGTGGTAATAGGGTAATCTAGGGAGATTAAGATGATGGTTGAGGAATATCATAAGCTTGCCTGAAGAGGTGGGTTTTCAGAGAACGCTTGAAGGTTTGAAGACTACAGGAAAGTCTTACTCTGCGAGGGAGGGAATTCCACAAAGTGGGTGCAGCCCGAAAAAAGTCATGTAACCGAGAGTGGGAGGATGTGATGAGTGGAAGAGAGATGCAGATCTTGTGCAGAACAGAGGTGTCGAGTTGTCAGACTTTTATAAAGATAATATATAAGATAATATATTTGAGATAAGAGACAGATAGTACCCCTCCTGGTTAATGGCAGATACCTCCAATCACCATCATTTATTTATATAGCGCCAGCAAATTCTGTAGCACTTTACAGTTGGGGATAAACACAATAATGAACAATACTGGGTAATACAGACAAAGAGGGTAAAAGGCCCTGCTCACAAGCTTACTATATATGGCCTGTGGATAAGCACTTATTAAGGCTTGTTAAAAAGGTCCTGAAGACATAAAATATACTATTCTTGGTTCACAGTAAACATTTGTCTCAAATCCACCCTTGTAAAGCAACTGCTTTTTAACACTGTCGTCATAGAGAACTTACAGTTATAAGAGTTAACCCATCACATAATTGTGGGGAATAAGGCCTAAATCAAAACTGTAGTGGAAATATGGAATATCAAATGAATCAAGCTACTAAAAAGTGTAAAATGTGAAGTCAGAGAGTCTGTTATGTGTGTACTCTGTGGTTCTGCACATCCCAATGTTAGAAGATAGAAGTGTCAGCTTCAAAGACCTCATGGGGTTAGCTATATCCTGGCCTAGGATGGAGTTTTGACATCTGAATAGACTTTTAGGAATTGCTCAGCATGGTGTCTGGCACAAGGAGATTATGTGCTGATTGGCTATATTTTATATAGACAAAAAAAATTCAGTTTTAAAATATGCCACTTAAAATCAATAAAGGTATTGATCAACCACATATTCCTCAATAGCATGATGAATGGCACCTCATATGTCAAATTAAAAATTCTGCCACACAGAGAAGTTGAGGAAATGAGTATAAGCTCAACTGATACCGTGTACCTAGGCCTGTTTTGTATCAATAGATGGGTAAATTCATACGGAATCTATTAATAATAAAATTGGGTCTGTATGACACTCCACAGAAAAGTTAAGTCACATAGTAAAATTGGGTAGTAAATCAGGCAACATGCAAATGGTAATTGTAAAGAGTGTCACAGACAACAACCCCCCTGGAGGTGGGGGAAGGTATAAAGGTGTCATTAAAAAGCTGAGACCAGTTACAACAAATTGTCAGTTTTTGGGGATCAATGTATTTGAAGGACTGCCCATCTTTTCTGCCTATCCCCCAGGCATACAGATTATTATACGTAAGTGATGCTCTGTACTTCATCCCATTTGTTTTTATAACGGTTTGCAATTTGTTATTTGTGTGTCAAATCTTTATTTGTTTTTTTACTATCTGTGCATTGTACTTTTTGTATATTTAATCTAACAATTTAATAGTTATTTCCTTATTGCTGTAAACGAATGTCTGTTTGGAAGAGAGAAACTGCTTAGCTTGGTTAACTCTTTAGAATCCAGAGTGTGAAGGGTTAACTGTTTAGCTACCAGAGCACAAAGTGTGCGCAATTGGATAATTAAGTCATAGTTTTGCTACGGGCCTTATACGTAGCTGGTGGCAGTTGGCGGAGAGGTGTGGAAGCAAGTGTCTGTGTTGGGAAAGGGACCAGTAAATCTGTAGCCTTAGAGAAAGAGGTGAGCATGAGATTTGGGCTGGAATCCTGTGTGTTCCCTTACAGTAAGCTTCCAAGTCACGAGTGCGCAGAGGGCAGTTTGTGACAGATGAAGGGGTTCAGGAGCGGTTTCCTGACAAATAATAAGGTGATATATTGTATGAGTTTTGGAATATATGTAACATTAACAGTGGCTGGCGAGAGAGGATGCCAAGCAGGCTTATTCTTATTTTCAACAGTGCCTGACACCCACCACAATCAGGTAGCATATAACAGAATTAAATCACTTTAAAGCAGCAATTTTGTGAGAAAGTAATTGTTGGTCAATTAGTGTGGTTATATTTCACTGAATAATATGGATTTGAAAGCGATGTTCATAATCCTTCGTAAAACAGCATTATTCTGCCTTTGTTACAATAATATTTGTCAGAAATTAAGTAATGTTCCAAATGTGGGATAGAAGTACCCACTACATCTTAATTTAGTGCTGCACATTATTTTTGATAGGAGTCAGAGGAGTTTACTTCAGATTTGTTGAGGGTTATTAATCAGCATTGTAGTTAAGTGAAATTTGAAGCAAACCACAAACTAAAATTTGTGTTTTTATTATCTAGCTTGCACAAGAAAGATAAAAACAAGTGATTGGCTGCTATACTTCAGTACCAATTTGCCCTTAAAACTGCACTATCACCCACTTAAGAAATTTTACAAGCCAGAGCACCTGTAGAAGGGTGAACTGACAAGTCAAATAAGCTAACCTTATTTAAATGGAGGCAGAGGGGGTGTGTGTACAGAAGACCCAAGCATCATCATAATCACTTACTTATACAGCACCAAATTCGGAAGTGCTTTACAATTGGGGGCAAACACAATAATATATAATACTGGGTAATACAAAGAGTTAAGAATAATTCCTTGCAAGAATTGCTTGTCCCTTACAAATCTAAGGGACAAGGGGAGTTTGATAAGCACAAACTACAATGTCTTGAATGCTGATTGTGAATGGTTTTCCAGCTCACAGTTCCAACTCATGGTTCTCCCAGTGTTTTCTGCCAGCTTTATAAGAGAAACAGATGAGCCACAGGGAAACGTCTGTATGGATCTGCCCCTGAAGCTCTGGCTAGGGACAGGGCACCTTAGAAGTGCAGCTTTAAATACAATATCATTACCCATTCCTGAAAAATAATAGGACTGGTTAAATAAGGCCACACTATTTTCTTTTCTAATTTTGTTTAAAGTCTCTGAGCGCCTCACAATATCCTAGCTTGGGTCCCAATTCATTGTTAAACAGGACCTGTTTAACAAATAAGAGATACTTTTTTATTTTTTTTTATTTCTTTTCAGGGTAGTGTGAAGTGATGTCATCTTACAGTCTTCCCGAGATAGAAAACCTCTGATAACAGATTAATAAAAAGCTGTGCTGGTGCTTCTCACAGCACTAAGCCCAAGTAAAATAGCTTTTGAGAGATGAGGAGAGGTATGAAAACAACAGAGCTTGCCTTATCCCCAATTACACTGTTCACATTACTGCACCCTCAAAGATGGCGCAATCTTCACTCTGAACCACATTTGCTCCTCTTCTTTCAGCTGTGCCCTCTTCCACTTAGAATGTAATCTCTCAAATGAGCAGGGTACTCCACAGCCTTTGTTTTCATGTGTGCATTTATCATGTCTACCTTGTATGCCCCCCTTTTATGTACCCTACTGTATGGAACCTTACAAATCAACAACAGGTGGGCGCGGCTTGATGGTACAATTCACATTAATGAGAGAGTGGGTCAACTGCATCATCAAGCACCACCTATCTCAGTAAACTTCCCTGAGTGGCAGGGGCATGACAACAGAATTCAAGCCACCTTGCCACTACGTGTTTACTGAAGTAGGTGCGGCTATGACACCATCTGCATCATGCCCCAATCCACCCTGCGGCAGGTATGAGCTCTCCAGGAGAAATATCTGCACTCTTGAGAGTCTGGGAGGACTCCTCCTAATTTGGGAGTCTCATGCACATGGCAATCATGGCTACCATAAACATAATACTCCTTGATGATTGATTTTGGCAGCGGCAATACTAACAGCATCTTTGTGTCGATTATGTAGTATATCTAATGACTGATTGTTATTTTCGGTTGATTTAATTTATGACAATGTGAATATTTTATGTAACATTGTAATGTAATCTCAACGTGTGCTTTGCTAAATGACATCATATTCAGTTATTTATATAGCGCCACTAATTCTGCAACGCTGTACAGAGAGCTCATTCACATCAGTCCCTGCCTCATTTGAGCTTACAGTCTAAATTCCCTAACATGTACACACACACAAACTAGGGTCAATATTGATAGCAGCCAAATAACCCATCAACATGTTTTTGGCGTGTGGGAGGAAACCGGAGCACCCGGAGGAAACCCATGCAAAACACAGGGAGAACATACAAGCTCCATGGTCTGTAATCAAACTCATGACCCCAGTGCTGTGAGGCAGAAGTGCTAACCACTAGGCCACTGTGCTGCGTTTGAACCTATGTGAGTGCCATTACTCTTTTGAAAGGGTGTATTCATTGTTAAGTGACTAAGGTGACACAAGTCACGGCCAGCTATTCAGATTGCTGTATCTGGGACAGGCTGGGCGTTCGTGACAACCTTGTATTGTGATTTCTTCCCATAACGAACAATCTTTACCTGTGTTTCTTCAGACAAAATGATCAGTACAACAACATTTTATTTCAGTTGTTTAAGTTTGTGGTTTATGTAATCCTTATGACATGAGTTCTGGTCTATTTGTGAATAAAAGTCCGCTGGAAAAAACAAGTTCACAAAATAAAGAAAAAGTCTACAGATCGTTACAAATTGAAAAATATGCTCCACATCAGTTTTAATTTTAGAAAGGTAGCTTTGCTGATTCAACAGAAGACTGCTGGCTTTAGTAATGCAGATTTGTGCTAACATCTTGCAGAAGGTCAAGACAGCAAATCGCCAGGTAGCAATATCAGTTTCATATCTTTATGCAGTCATTAAAATTCCATTAAACATAATCTTCCAAGGCCAATTTAGCCCATGCGATTTAGCCAAAATGATCCCACAGAAACGTTTGGATTCAATGCATTATTTAGAAGAAAAAGCCTTAGATGAACTTGTGTTTTCTTAAAACAGAACAAAGAAAGAAAACTTTGCTACGCTTGCCCCTGGCAGCATTGCTTGTTCTCCTGTGTGGTACATTAAAAGAATTAAGCAGAAACATGTGGCAAGTGTGGAACAATGCCCATATGTCTAAATAAGCATTCCCATTTACCTGACCACATTAGCATATTTTACTGGGACATCAGGCAGTGTACTTTGGTCCACATGACCCATGAAGGGGGAATAACAGCATATTTTCCTGTGCACTTAGCAAATTTCCATAATCTGAGGACATGCATACGTATATTATGGATATATTCAGCTTTTGGAAGAAAAAATAAATTTTCTAGTTTCTCAGTTACTGAGAATGGAACTACAAATAAAATGTACAGATTCTCACTATTTGTACACATTATATACATTGTGTGTGCAAGACAAATTAAAGCTTTATTTTAGTTTTAAAATTATTTTAAGGGCATAGACGCCAACTGAATTAATTCCCTGGGAAAGTGCCAGATTTGACACTGTAAACTTCCGTCCCTGGAAACGGCTGTTTTTCAAAATTGACTAAATGTATAGAACATTTTCTCTCATCATCATTTATATAGCACCACTAATTCCACATCGCTGTAAAGAAAACTCACTCACATCCGCCCCTGCCTCAATGGAGCTTACAGTCTAAATTCCCTAACACACACACACACACACACAGAATAGGGTTCAATTTTATATGAGCCAATTAACCTACTAGTGTGTTTTTGAAATGTGTGAGGAAACCGGAGTGCCCAAAGGAAACCCACGCAAACACCGGGAGAACATACAAACTCCAGACAGATAAGGCCATGGTCGGAAATTGAACTCATGACCCCAGTGCTGTGAGGCAGAAGTGCTAAACACTAAACCACCATGCTGCCCCATATACATAATGCTTAATTTATAATATCTATTACTACACTCTAGGCTTTGTAACTATATATAGGTAATCATTGGTCATTTAAAAAGAAAAACGAGTAAACAACTATGTTTAGTGTAGAGATGCTCGGGCTTTGGAAAACCGAGCCCAACCAAACTTTGCCAATCTGAGGACCAAGCCAAGTCGGCTCGGTACTTTCGCGAGACCTTGGAACTGAAAACGAGGGAAAACTTTATTGTTGCACTGTTGGATCTTGCAAGTTTTTTATTCTATAAGTACCTCCCTCCATGGAGATCCTGCGCCATTTCACAGAGACACAGAAGGGGTAGCATGGTTGTTGGCGGTCTCCAGTGTAGTTGGGAAGCATCATAGCCTAAACAGAAAGAGGTAGTGTTCTTCTAAGTCTCCAGTGACATTCTACTGAGTTATAGTTGACACAGAAACAGGAGAGGTGGCATTGTTTAGTGCTAAAACAGAAATTCAAATAATAGGGCTGCCAGTGTTTTTAAAAGTTTAACGTGACATTTTACTGTGTCATCAAAATGGATTCACATCAGTCTACAGAAGACCAGGAGCACCAAGCAGCTGCTGGCATCAGTCATGATGCTAGTAATCACTCTACATCATCTGCTAAAGCCTATGTTAAAGCGCATAGTGTTTTTAAGTCAGGGAAATACTAATGTAAAAAAACACCTTTTACCTTGGTAAAGAAAAAAACAAATGTAATCAAGACAAAGTTAAGTGTCGAAAAAATTTCAATTGCGAACATGCCATTCCACACACGCAGTGCAAGGAAAGAATCAGGCCTTCGGTTTTCTCTACGAGTGCTAGTTCTGCAACTGTCAGTGAGGCATCTTGTTGTAAGGTTAATCATGACGATAAAAGACCTGGTCACTCTGACTCAAAAATTTGTGCCCAAAAACTTTTACGTGTAAAAGCTGAGCTGGAAGAAAACAGTAATTCATTAGAAGAAACTGTTCAGATTCAGAAATTACACAAATCCCTGAGGAGAGTCTATCCACGAGTGCCATGTGTAATCCTGACCTGTCTGAAAGGATACCCATGAAGAAGGCCCCTTTCAGCATTTCTGCAGATGTGTGCATAAAGAGCCCAAGTGTAGCCGGTGATACACAAATTGGGGATGAAACTTTGGAATTGCAACAGGATGAAGGGGATATTTGTGTAGCTGACAATGGCGTTAATGAGGATTTTAATAAGGATGATGTTGTTTGTGTAAGTCCTGCACCAGTGGAAGCAGTTCTTGCACATGAAAAGAAGAAGGCCATTGTCACGCCTGAGACTGAAAAAATCCACCTCGCATGTGTGGAATTATTTTTATCTAAAGCCTGCTAACAGCTGTCTAGCTATTTGTAGCGTTTGTAAGACCACAGTCAGTAGAGGTGGGGACCTTAGCCATCTAGGAACCTCATCCATGTTACCCCATTTTAAGAGAGTTCATGGCAAGCTCATGGGAGAATCTGAGAGTCCAGCATCAGCTAGGTCCCTTCTCTCAGCTAGATCCCAGCACCTGCCATCTACACCCTCAATATCTTCCTCACCAATGTCCTCAGTAGCTATTTGAGTTAGTCCTGCATCCAAGTTGTTAAGGCTAGATGTCTCTTCCACTATCCAGGATTCCTCAAAACAATTCTTGAGCATTAGTCCCACTGCTGCTGCTTGTGCTGGGGGTGGATCTTCATCCCAAAAGCAGACCAAGAAGTAGCACTAGTAGTTTACAACAATTGACTGATAAACAATCCTTTGTAAAAGGAAGCAAGTATGAAAGCTGTCACCCAATCTCAGATCGGATCACAGACGCCATGACGACTATGCTAGTATTAGGTCTGCGTCCAATATCCACTATTAATGCAGCTGGTTTTAGACAGTTAATTGAGGTCTTGTCCCAGTTACCAAATTTCATGATGACACCAGAAAAGCTATTTCTCACCCGTACAATAAGGTTCGTAAAAATGTAATTATTGGCTATAAAATGGCTTCTAATACACTTAACCACAGATATGTGGACAAGCGGAACAGGACAAACTAAAGATTATATGACTGTGACAGCCCACGAGGTTGCCTTCAGCAGCAGGAACAACAGCAGCATGTACCCAACTACACCACATTTTTCCCGAGGCAGGCTACTCTATATATCACCGGCTTCACTAAGAGGCATACAGCTGACAATCTGTTACAAACTAAGGGATGTCATTGAAACATGGCTTATCCCGTTTGGTCTCTCCACAGGTTATGTCATTTCTGATAACGCCACCAATATTGCGAGAGTATTAAAGCTGGATGAATTCTATCACATTCCCTGTTTTGCTCACACAATAAACTTAGTGGTACAGAGCTTTTTGAAAAATGACAGGGATGTGCAAGTGATGCTGTCTGTGGCCCGAAAAATATCTGGACATTTTTAGCATTCTGCAACAGCATGTAGGATATTGCAGCAGCTACAAGAACAATTTAATTTGCCCTGCCACCAACTGAAGCAAGAGGTGGTGACAAGGAGGAATTCCACCCTGTATATGTTTCTGAGGATGGAGGAACAGCGAAAAGCCATCCATGCTTACTCCACAAGCCATGACATGGAAAGGAGGGGGAATGTATATTACTCAAGTGCAGTAGAGAAACTTTCCGTGTTGTGCAAGGTGCTGAAATCATTCGAAGTAGTCACCTGTGAAGTGAGTTCAGACACTGCGAGCTTGAGCCAAGTGATTCCCTTAATTAAACTTTTGGAAAAGCAGCTTGAGAAACTGAAGGAGGAGCTGAAACAAAGCAATTATGCTATGTCAGACTTGTAGATCAAGTACTTTATTCGCTTCACCAGGATCCAAGAGTTATCAAAATCGGATCACTGTGCTTGATCCTAGGTTTAAGATCTCAAGAGATGCAGGAGCTCCTGGTGAGCAAGATGATAGCTCAGAGGGAGGGACCAAGGACAATTCCATCTTGCACCACTTTTCCGTACAGCTACCACTGTGTGCCGATGTTACCTACATGTGCTATATGCTGTTGCGTGCTTTTCAAAACTCGAAGACATTCATTGACTATGCAAAATGTTGACATCTAGGGGTAAATATATCAAGCTGAGAGTTTTCCGGCGGATTTCAAAAACCAATCAGATTCTAGCTATAATTTATTTAGTACAAAATGAGAGCTATAATATGATTGGTTGCTATAGGCAACATCTCCAATATTCCCACCCGCCGGAGAACTCTCAGCTTGATACATTTACCCCCTGGTCTAGTCTACTGTAAAAGAATGTACTAAAAACCGTGATACCTCTGCCATAAATCCACCTGATCCTACTATCAACATCCAAAGAATGGTGGAGGATTATTGTAAAAAAATAAATAAAAAAAAATTGCGGTATAAAGAGAACAATTTTATTAACAAAGCAATGTTGCTTGCAGAAGTAATGTAAGCATGGATGTCTAAATAGACGTGTATATGTATTACCCAAACCTTCCACTTTGCATCAGTATTGCACAAAGTGTTTGCAATCTGCACTTTACGTCAACGGTACATAGCTATATTTTATTTTTTGGGGGCTTAGGTCGACTTGCTTTTTGCTGTGAATGTCAATGGCTCTTTTTAGTGCATTGTTTTGAACAAAATTCAATGTACTCATGTCAGAGTGATCACAGCCAATTTTTGGACACCTAGCGGATTTACCCTTCTTAAGCTTGTTTTCATTCATCCTTTCAATTGCTTCTCTCTTGTACGTGTGACCACATACTTTGTTTTTCACTGGGTTCACCATCTCCAACTGTGTTATAGGAGTGTTCTGGGTCACAATGATCTCCTCATCTTCATCTTCCAAATCTTCTTCTGCAGGGGCCGGTGACACATTCATTTTTTTTCTCAGGTCTCTTAGCTGTTCTTTAAACTGGACATATTTATCATCCTGGCTCAAGGACCTCTCTGTATTATTCTTCTGAAGAGCAGTGTCACGGGCACTAGGAGTCTTTACCCAGTATCACCCGCTGATGGTCTTATTAGAGCAGTAGAGTTGGTATATGATACTCTGGTGGCAGGGTGATAATGGAACTGGAAACAGCAGATGGTTAGAGAATACTCAGAAAGTCTATGACTAGCAGCACTGGTAAACAATAGGTAACTGAACACGAGGATCTGGATGGACAAGGACAAGTGAGGGTAGTCAGTTGTCTGCGCACGGCAAGTTGTACCACTGCTATAGTGAGAAGGAATGTCCAGGAGTAATAAGGAGGTGGAAGTCAGCGGTCTGCGTATAGCAAGTTGTAACGCTGTCTGTAGTGAAGGAATGGAATCCAGGTGAAGGTAACGGGGAAGTCAGTGGTCTGCGAGTAGCAAGTTGTACCACTGCTTATGTGAGAGTATATATGCAACTGGTGACACAGGGAAACAGGAATCAGTGGTCTGCCTCTAGCAAGTTGTACCACTGAATGTATATGTGAGGAAGGACACGAGGAGATAAATGCAATGCAGAGTTTACACGGGTACACTGAACTTGATCCCACTTTGAACTGCACACAATAATAATAATGAATGAACAGCACTGCACAGATAAACAAAGTCACTAGAATAGTCCAGCAAAAGGAAACACAGTCAATAATAGCAATAGTCTCAGAGGATGGAAACTCCGGAGGAGAACAACTCAGTCCAGATGGATATGCAATACACCAGCACAGTCAATGAGAAGTATGCATACTGTGGTTCAGATGAGCAGGCTGTTAGAGATAGCTGCAGGGATACCTGAGCGGCAGGGAACTGACGAGATGAAAAGTCCTTGCAGAATGGAAGCGGCAGGTAGGTGCAGCACACTGTAGGTAGGCCAGCAAGGACGACAAAATACTCAGGAAGCAGTAGTATATCGAATAGAACAGCAGGAGACCTTGGGAGAGCTGAAGCGATGTAGCAGAGTTGGAAGCCGAGGAGCGTAGACTTGATGCTAGCAGGCAAGTTGACACAAATGGACACACTGTAGAAGCAGTAGGCAGCGGGTCAGCTGACGGCAGGTAGAATGCAGACTGGAGCGCTGAGACGAGCAGGACTCTGTAGACACGCTGAAGTAGCTAACAGGAATCAGCTGGAACAGTAGCGATGTAACACAGGAGAGTTGGAGAGATCTTTAACTTGTTAGACACACGGAGACAGCGGATTGGAATCAGCTGCTGGAGTCACGATGAAACACAGGAGAGTTTGAAGTAATCTGTAACTGTAGAAATACGGAGGCAGCGGATAGGAATCAGCTGCTGGAGTCACGATGAAACACAGGAGAGTTTGCAGTAATCTGGAACTGTAGATACACGGAGGCAGCGGATAGGAATCAGCTGCTGAAGTCACTAGGAACACGAGGAGTAGAAGTGGTCTGGAAACCACAAACGGCAAACAGGAATCAGCATCAGCTGAACACACGAGCAGGCACTGGAACACCTTCAGAGACTCATGAGGAATGAGACTCCAAGATCAGGCAATGTGGTATTGACCACAGGTGCTTAATATAGGGAGTGTTGCCTGATCAGCCAATTAAGTTAAAGGAACAGAACTGAAGGTTAAAAGGGACTGCACATGCGCAGTACCTCATTATAATGGACGGACACGGTTCCTAGCTACCTTAGAAGTAGCACTCACAGTCCGGTGAGTGACAAGCAGTGCATCTCTCGTGTACAAGCTCTCTTAAATCCGGGATCTCATCTGGTGGGTCACGTTTTAATTTAAGTATGGTCTCTTCAACTGTATCTATATATTGGTTTAAATCTCTGTTGAATGCAACGTATTCCAACATGACATATTCCATGGTGCTCACATGTTCCGTGTCACAGTCTGTCTGAAGCAGATGTAATGCCACTTCAGTTGTAATATCCATTCCTGTGTCTACATAAGTTTGGCAGTTCTTCAGGGATGAGAGGGAGGTATCCAGAGAGAAGTAGGTGGTTTAATAATGTAGAGAACATTGACAGCACTGTTGGGCTTAAGGCAGCTAAACTATTGTTAGCTTATTATGTGGGGGCCCAAACAAACCAAGCACTTCAGTCACAAAAGTGGCACTGCTTGTTGCTGGAGTGCTTGGTTTGTTAAACTGTACATGTTCTTTTCAATATTTAACATAAGAGTGGGTGGGAGTGCCCAAGGACAATTCCATCTTGCATCACTTTCCTTTTCTGCCACTGCTGGGTGGCAATGTTTCCTAGATGTGCTATGAACTGCCGTGTGTTTGTGTCACTGCTCTGTTGCTTAGCATCCAGCCAGCTCGCTGCAGTCTTTGTCCGAAAGTGGATGAAAATAATATTGTGACCTGTGAGGTGGTGAAAATTGACTGAAAATGACTGGAAATTAGGGTTATTGAGGCTTATAATAATGAAGGAACAAAAAAAGAGCAAAATTGTGTGATTTTAGCATATTTTAGCTATTTTTCTAAACAATACAGATCCAAAACCAAAACACACAAGGGTGGTTTTGCCAAAACAACAACCAAAACACGAGGGTCAGTGAACATCTCTAGTTTAGTGGTGATTCCATGATGGGTTTTGTAGTGCACCAAGGTCTGTCTAGACTTTTCTATGTGTAATGTGCTTTGATACCAATAGCCCAACAAAGTATTCTTGGATATACTTTTCAAATGTTGGCAAATATGCAAGGAAGATGCAATTTATCTCCCAGACATACATGGAAATAAATCTCCTGCCTAAGCATGTGATATATACATTTAAACCCACAGAGTAGTGTATTATTTGCAAATAGTCGCTGGCTGTCCAACTCAGCATCTCTCAGTTCTATTCCCTGCACTACATTTTGCATGCTTTGCAGTACTCTGGAAGCCGTCTAGGATTATAAACACAACGTCCAGCACTAATGTCCCCATTTGTCATACCAATTACAGAGCAGACCAATGCCATCGCTAAGTAGTTACACTGCAAGCTCCAGAGCTCATTTTGCTCGTAAATTAAGGGTTTCTCTCCTTTTCATAAGGTTACAGTTGTTTAATTACTGAAGCTCATTGTGCCCCTTGTAAAGCTTTTATAAAATCTAACCTGGTTCTATATACTATGGCTCACTGCTCTGAACTAGATAAGAAGTTGTCACAAAATAAGTGTGGCTGAACTCTGAAAAAGCATAAGCCTGCCTTGAATCATTTAAAGCGCTAATGGACTGCATTAGTGTCTGCCCCTATTTTGCTTCTATTATTGGGTACACAGGGTAAAAATTCCCTCCAAGAAAAAATCAAGAAAAAACAGACGGCAATTATTCAATTCTTTTTAGCATGACCATAATTGAAACATCCTATAAGTAAAAAAAAAAAATATAATAATAATAAAAAACATAATAAATCAGGTTTTTAATAACAATATGGATAAAAGATTTGGCGCTAGCTGTGAGATATTGTTAAGATTTATGAAGTACTATTAGCAAAAAAAAATAGGAAATTCTATGAATACATTTAAAACAAATAACCATAATTAAATGCCATCATTTTGATTTGTAATTGTGGTAACTACCAGAAGTATTACAAATTAACTCAACATAAAAAGGAACTCCAGCTAAATTATTGTTACATCCCACTCCTGCACCCCAGATTTCTTATTGTAAATGTGCAAGGTTGTCCTTTGCTTCAGTCCAGTTCATCCAATTGCAAACAGCTTCAAACTAACAACATTGCACTGAGAGGTTTAGAGGCTCTGAGTCTGGCAGACATTGGCTGTGGTGAGACTCTCTCATGAGCTATGGATTACACCGTTTAGCGTGGAGATTGTCCGTTACAAAAAAGTGGCCATTAGAAGAGCTTACATGCGAGAGAAATATTGTATGTGAGAAAACTATTTTTTTTTTATATTACTGGTTTTGTTTAATCAGGTTTAAATGATAGATGACAACTAGTTTGAAACATGTGGGGAGGACACATTTCAGGATCTGGGCCACATGATGTATATATGGTTCTGTGTGTAAAGAGGTGATCTATATTGAATACAGTGTAAACACAAAACTTTTTGTGGTGTATATTGCAGTTGGGTAACACCCACTTGGATGGACTTCCAGGTTACTAGTTGTTTCAACCATGATATAGCATTTACCACATGCATATATACACATAAAACATTCCCAGTTAATAACTGAAGACTGACAACACCAGCTGTGTGTGTGTGGGAAGGGGCCACAGTTTTCTAATTACACTATATAAGTAGTAAAGGTTTTATATATTTTCTTAACGGTATTAGTAGTCCATCTGTAACGGATATGTATAAAGTGCACCTGTCATCTGCAGACAGTGTAGGCAGCCACTTGGCAGACTGTTTCCAGCCTAAGAACCAGTGATATCACTGAAGCACTTCATAGGACTATGTTATTCAGAACTGAAAGGCTTCCCTCTCATGAATATTTGTATGGCTCACAAAATGACTCTCTTAGCTGTGTAATTCTGGTATGCAGAAGTAAGGGCTGGCTGGGTTGCAGGGGGGCAGTGGGGCATCTACCTCCCCAGCCCATTCCCACAGTGGGCTACCTGTGGTTTTTTTTCCCCTTTAAAATGTTCCTAATGAATAATTCAATAAACTGGCTAAAATTTGTCAGACAGCCCCTGTATACAGGCCTATTATGTTTGTCTACATTGGGGAAAATAATGTCAGCACCAGCTTACTGCTGTAATGTCAAACTAGCTGTGGATTAATCTTTAAATCAAGCCACGGTTTTGAGCAAATTCAAAGTTGTCATAGTGAGGCTAATAAGAAATTATTAGTTTATGCCAGTTTCCCCTTACGGTGACAGTTCCACACACTGTGCCTAGGCTGATTGTAAACAGTTCCTGTGCCTCTTACATGTACTGGCCATCTGTGAGCAGCCAAGCAGGTAATGTGGATCAGAAGATGTAACAGGACTAAGTTGCAGCTTTTGCTTGGGAAACCATGCGGACTATTGATAGGAGCAAGTTAAAAACATAAATTGCACCACACTGTGCAACAGTGCTGGCCATGGCTTAAAATGCATAGTGTTGATTACTCTATTCATGTACCCAAACCACTTCCCACCTAAACCCTGTATAACTTAACACTTTAAACCAGTAAATAATGACGAGGACACCAACTTAAAGTCTGAAGGTCACAGTTTATTTATAATTGTCAGCGAACCAAGTGGGGTGGCGGCGAGAGCAGGGCAGTCGGCTAAATAACTGAAAGAGCCAATAAGATGGAAGATCACATTTCCACGACCCAGGTTATACCTTATCAAATTGACTGGTACTATATATGAGGCAATTGAGTGACTATATCTCCTCTGGACTCAGTGTTATGCCCTTACTAGGCAGCCATGCAATCCTTCTTACTAGAGAACCAAACAGTCTGATAACTTCGAAGGGGACAGTGACCTGTGACCAAACCGAGTAAGCACTGATGCTAACTGAAAACTGACTGTGACGCTCTCCTACCAAAACTTGTCCTCGTCTGTATATGAAAAACATGTTAGATCTTTCAGCACATTGTATACTACTGCCATGTGGGGTGGGGGCTATCCAGATCCAGAAAAAGAGGAAGTGACACTCAGCTGAAGTTACCCATATGTGGTAAGTACATGCCAGAAACAAACACAAGATTATAAATGTGTTTGACTTGATGGCCTCTCTTCACATTAACATGGTTGTTCTCTGAACATGAATGAAGCCCCTTTTCATGCATATAAAGCTACATGTTAACACATTAACCTGTTACATATTCCAGAATGAATAGGATCAAAACATATTATGATGGCTATTGGACAAATAAAGTGCATCAGAATGCTAATGTGACTGAGATTCCAGAATTTAATTTTGTACCATTTAATCTTCCATAACAGAAGCAGGGGCGGTAGACATCACCAGGTCCTAAAGCAAAATTTGGGGGAGGGCCAGGTGATGTCAGTCTACCCACCAAGGGTTCCAACTCTGCTATTCTGAAGCTGGTTTACAATGCCTATTTACTGGACCCCATGCATATTTAAAAGGGCTGAGCAGCGGTGGAACTTTTACAGCTGAACGAGAGCTATTAGTTTACAATAAGCATGGTCTGAAAAGGATCCTAGGATTGCCCACCCGCTTGCTAGAGACTCCTCTCTGTCTAGCGTACCTCAACTTGAAAATGCCCAGCTTCACCCCAAGCCAAACTGAGCTCCTAGCTTGATGCCCAAGTACGATTTTGCTTTGCTGTTGATTTTTATTATTTAAATATAGCACCAGCATATTACACTGATCTGTTCAGATAATATGTAATCATTCACATCAGTCCATGCCCAATTCAAG